>NW_022111369.1:97150294-97153257 GCF_000313985.2 Echinops telfairi | reverse complement strand
CCCCACCCCCCACCCCCACCCCCGCCTTTACATAGTGGTGTCAGGGTATGGACTTGATTCTATAAGCAATAGGGAGCCAAGGAGGACATCTGAGGAAGGGAATGAAATAATCAATGCTACCATTTAGAAAACATTATTCTGTGGCCTCAGGCCCTTACAGCTGGATCCTGGAAGCCACAGAGCATTCGAGTTTCATAGAAGATGAGATGGTCAATTGCAAGCACTGCATAAAAATCAAAAGGGATGAAAAACCCATTGAGTCTGCCAAGTAGATCGCCACTGGTGACCTTGAAAAATAGAAAATGAAATTTCCAATAGAACGGAAAGGGGAAGGGAAGTGGGGGCAAGTGGAGGGAGGAATCCAAACCGCAAATTCTCTACCCCAAGGTTTTCTAAGAAGAAGGTGAACCGTGGCAGAGGGTTGACAAAGAGAGCTTCAGGATGCAAAGCATTTGAGGGAAGGCCAGAGTCAGCCTCCCCCCCCCCTCCCATTTTGATAAATAGTTGAGATCGGCCTCACAGAGCAAGGAGCCCCAGAGTTCCTTAGCTGTGCTCTGGAGGCTGCAGATAGGAGAGTAGAGAGGGTGCAGGTCTCAAAGAGCACATGCTAAGGGGGGTGCAATTCATAGGTCTTGCTTCCATTTCAACAAGCTCACTCCCCTTTATCTGTCCCACAGAATTCATGCTGGATTTCACATGGAAAACAGAGCATTCTCTCTGCTGATTCAAAGTAACACTCATAAAGTTGGATATCATTACCCAGCAGCCATGGAGTTGATTGGACGCAAAGCCACCCCCCGTGTGTCCGAGCACCACTGTGATCCGGAGGGGTTTCGGTGGCTGATGTTCGGAAGCTGAGCACCAGGCCTTTCTTTAGAGGTGCTTCTGGTTGGACTCAAATCCTCAACCTTTTGATTGGCAGCTGAGCGTATGAATCATCCAAGGTCTTAACCCGGAATGCCACCACCTGCCTGCCAGTGGTCACTTGTGTGTTGCTGTGATGCTGAAGGCTCTGCCACCAGTATTTCAAATCCCAGTAGGGTCCCCATAAGTTCTAGCAGAATTTTGCATTAAGAAAGACTAGGATCCAGATGAAAGGTTTGGTGATCTACCTCCCCAAAGTAGCCAACTAGATGATATCCAGCTACCAGGACTGACTGCTCTGATGGGCAGCACAGCGGAAGTTAGTGGACCGAGTGGGACGGGGGCAATACGTCGGCGATTGTCAAGAAGATCCAAGACCAGGCAACATTTCATTCTGTTATACATACGGTCATCATGAGTTGGAGTTGAATCAGCCCAACATCTAGTATCTATCTATTTCTACCCGATATTGAAGTAGATTTCAACTGGGAAAATCTACACTCCGGATGCAGTATGGATTATTAAATATGGTGCCGAAGAGACTTTCTCCTACTGGAAACTGCAATTATTCCTGCTTTATTTTTCTCCACAGCATGTAATGTACTTTTAACACACTACATATTTTGCTTAGTCATTGACTTGTCATGCCTTTGTCCCCATCACAACACTGAATTCCTTGGGTGGGGTGTGGGGGTGTCTATCATGGCTTTGGGGGTTGTTCACCCTGGATCCCTAGCACCCAGTCCAGTGTTGGGCTCATAGCAGGCACTCAATAAGTGTTTGTTGAGCCACGCCTTTTGGAATTTAGTTATGATTGTTATGGAATCATCTTTGATATCTTTTTATTCCCAGCCCACCTTATAGGGCCTGAAATACTGGAGTCCCCATCCATTTCAAGTCTGTTTAGCATTTATATGGTTCTTCATATTTAAAACTCACTGTTCAATTATTGATCACCACTAGCGACCTTGGGGATTAATGCTGAGCAGTGTTTTGACCCACACCTATCTCCCTTACTTGGTTTCTATAACAGATGCACACCCTGGGGTGGGAGGAAGAAGCAATTCTAAGGATGTGGGGAGATGCAGGGAGGACATGGTGAAGGTGTCATATGGAGACCCTGTTGTCGTTGAAACTACATCCCCTGGTCTACCTTTGCCTCTCAGAAATGGTGGCACAGAGCTGCAGATCCTCCCCTCCAGCTGCTGCAGATGAGCTCAGCATCCCCACAGAGTAGGAGGAGAGCAGAAGCCACAGGAGCCAAGTAAGGAGGTGAGGCGTGAGTGGGGGAGGGCCTCCCAGGGTCTCTCTCCCAGCAGGTACCCCCCACTCTGCCCTCTGAGTTCTTCCTTTTTACAGGTGACAAGCAGACTACACGTCTTCAACATGTCCTCCCCACTTGTACTAGTGATCTGCTGTCAACCTGGAAAGCTGAGGTCCCTGGCCTAGATTTCTACCCCCTCATCTTGCCACCTGGCCCTAACCTACCTGCACGACCACAGGACTTAGCCTTAGAAGCAAAAATCAATGGGCCACAAAGTATATGCAGATGACCCAGTGTGATCAGAAACAAAACTGAATTTTAACCTGAAAGCTCACTAGCCCCCAACTTCACTTGCAAATGTCTCCACCTCTTGGCTTTCTGGAAGAGTTCACGCTGAATATAGAATTACCTTCAAGTGGTTTTGTTTGGATTGCAGACTAAACAAAGATCAAAAACCAAACCAGTTGCCATAAAGTTGATTCCAACTAATTTAGAAAAAGACTTGTGTAAATTAGTGCCATAGACGTAGCCTTAGGAGGAAAGATCTATGGGCCACATTGCATGTAGTGATGACACGTATCATCAGAAACAAAACTGATTCTGACTTAAAAGCTCACTACACCCTGCTTCACTTTCAAATATCTCCCATTTCTTGGCTTTGTGGAAGAATTCACTCTGGACACAGAAACATGCTGAAATGGTTTTGTTGGCTAAAAAAGACCAAAAAACTGAGCCAGATGCCATAAAGTCGACCCCAAATCATGTAGGAAAAGACCCGTGTAAATCACTAGCTTTCAGAGCTTAACTCTTTAGCCTCATTTCCATGGGCTCTTTA
>NW_022111369.1:97049909-97150047 GCF_000313985.2 Echinops telfairi | reverse complement strand
TCACAGAACACCACCAACATGCCTAGCACTACCGCCAAGTAATCTTGGTCCAACTTCCCAAGAGCCATATGTACGAGGTATATGTCTTCCTATAAATTTTTTTTAATTAAAACTGTCTCAGAACTCTTTAGAACCTTGCTCTAGCTGGCATAGTTAAAAGGAGAAGGCATCAGGTCTCAAACCCAGGCCTTCAATAAATCATTCTGGCTGGTCGTTACGCAAACAACTTAAATCTATGTTTTATTCCCCATTGGTTTTCTGATCATTTCTTGCTTTAAGGGGCTTACGGGAAACATTTATGGGATGTCACCTTTTTTTGGTGCTCCCCTGGTGTCATACGTCTTATATTGTGCCAAGGGGATTACCGCAGACACTACTTGTTGCAATACTCCTTGATGTCTGCTCATTTATTCTTAACTATGGGTGGTGGATGGGGAGTCCTAAGGACACAAGGGGCGAGGGCCAACTTTCCTTCTTCAATCTTGGTTAGCTGGGTTTCTTCACTTAAAGACTTCACCTTAGCTTCATGAGCATTCTCTCCAGACAAATTTGACTCAAAACCATGTTCCCCCGACTGCAGTCAAGTATTATATTATGTATGGGAGCTCCGAAGAGCCATGTATTACAAAAGATATTTTTGACACACATAAATTTACATCGCAGCATGCTTCATGGAAAAAAAAATTCCAAACTAACTTCTTACAAGACCATTAATAAAGATGTTGTGAAAATGGCTTCAAAGGATGGCAATTAGCTACAATGATTAGATAAAACATGGTTTCACATTAAATTAAATTGATATTTAAATGTAATTGTTTTTAGCTCTGTGGTGTCAAGGTACTACATAAATCCATTATTACTACTATTTAACAGCAATAGAAACAACTGCAATAACTCAACAACATTTTCGAAGATTGTAATTTGCAGTGCCCCACAGAAGTTAATTGCTTACTTGGGAGGCGGGTTAACTCTCTCAAGCCACTTGGGATCCTTTAATAAGAGTTTTCAGCTGAGTAAATTGCCCTCCAAAATGCTTCCCAATGGAGAGGGCTCATTTATGTATATGTATGTGTGTATATTATATATATATAATTAATATACTTCTTCAGAGCTACTCTCTGAACCTCTCTCTCTCTCTTTCTCACTCCGTGTGTGTGTGTGTGTGTGTGTGTGTGTAGAAAGAGAGGCTTTGAAGAAATATATTAATTTACACTTAGCTAGACTAACTCGGTCCAAATAGTTTTACTCCATTTAAAACTAACTGAAATGTCAACACATTATAAAGAGGACCATTAGCAATTCAAATATGAAGTTGTCTTTTACTTTAGATGAACTAAATAAACAACACAATAAAACCTTTAGAAGACAACCATAAGCTTTGCTCTGAGAACTTTGAAAGATGAGAAGTGTAAATGCTGAAAGATTAGGGGGTAGCAGTTCCCCTTTGCCTACATCAGAACTCAAATCTCTGACTTGGGGAGGCCCAGTGCCAAAGCTTCCACCGTCTGTCAGGGAATACAAGTGAGCTAAGAGGGACCAGTGGGAGGTAACAGGGAATGGTAGGGCTGGGGACAAACTAGAGGGGGCAGGCGCTGTCTCTGAGGGGTTGGGGGTTCTTAGTTCCCAGCGATGATTGTTGTGTGGAAATGCGAACCTAGGGTTTCTAGGCCTTTCCCTTTTCAAAAGAGAAGCCACCAACCTCAAATTTTATTTGAAGTCTCATGACTTTGGAGACATCCAGGCACCCCTAGCAAGTGAAGGTTGCAGGCTAGATTTGACTTGCAAGTCTCCAGTTTGCTCGCCTATCCTAAATGGTGTCTGACACGGGTTCTAGGTTGGCAGGGAGACCATGAGTAAATGCACTCCCAGGAGCTATTGATGTCATTCTGACTTGGAAATGCAGCCAGGCACAGGGCTATCTGATTCTGCATGGGAAAAAACAAATAGACAACATCAATGCCATGATCATTCATCACCGCTAATGTGGCCGATGATCTCTATTTCTTCTCTTGGTTTTTGCTACAGTGAGCTTGCATCACTTGGTGTCACGGGTGACACAATTCCAATAGCAATCTCATCAAAACCAGTCACCCAATTCATCCACAAATTCAAATGCACTCATTATCAGGGAGGCGAAAGAAGGTCTTGACCCATCCCGGGGCCTATCATCACTCTTTTCCCAACCAGAGACCACTCCGCCCAGAGAAGTGCTGTGTTACTGGCTCGGCCAACAGAAGTTGTCCAAATCACTTTTGGGGGAATCTTGGGAAGTTTTCCCAATGAGAAAGTGGCAGAGGGGCTCTTGTATTTGTTCAATTTTCAGGTGGGCATGACATGCTTAAAACACCATCTTCTTCTGGAACGCATCCCTGATATTGCCACCTCTAAGCTCCCAGGACAATCCCTACATTCTGTCTAGACTTGCAAGTCCTTAGCCATGTGCCTAGTGTCCAAAATATACTGCAGTTCCTTGGGCAGCAAGATCCCTATCTAGTATCTCTTTCTGTCCTACAAAGGAGTTCGCATGTGCCAAGCATGTGGAAGGATGGATCGATGGATCCACAATGGATGGACGGATATATGAATGAACAGAAAGGCCAGATGAGAACCCCTCTGTCTTGGCCCAGAAAGATGATGACAAGTGTGGCTACTAAACAGATGTACTGCCTAATGCCATCACATTCATTACCTTGAGTCAATTCATGAAATCAGGCATTCATTGGCTCAATAGGCATAACCCCTGCAGAGACAGCCCTGGGTCTTCAGCATCTCTCTCAATGTCCAAGTCCCATCCTGGTGATTCAAATTCTCTTTGTCAGAATTCGCTTTGAGGAGAAGAGGTCCACTAGCCTAATTCTAGCCAATAAAATCCAAGCTGAAACCTTCAAGGTTGAGTAAAAAGGGGTTGTCTTTTTTCTGAGAATGAGAGAGGGGAAGTTACAAGCCTTTCTGCCCCTTCCTTGCAATACTAGTGTAGAGCCATGGTTCTTGGAGCTGGAACAGCCACTCTGAGACCATGCGGCAGTAGCAGGAAGACAAAAACAAAGCAATATAACAGCGGGATCACAGGAACCTGGATTCTAAATGCCATCGGGTCAGCCAGGAAGAAACCACAGAACCACGGATCCCCTGCTACATAAATAATAAATGGGCTTGTGTCTTATCTGATGGGTGGGCTTTCTGAATGGTGCGGGAGAAATGATTTCCAGCTGCTACTGTTATCTTCTTCAAGACAGATGACAAAGAACAAGCACCCCAGTCGGGGTGGTCATGGGGCAGAGAAGTCAGTGGCTGGGTCTGAATTACTGCCACCATCCAGCTCTGCAGCCAGGAGATGGATCGGGGAGAGCAGAAGTCATCACCCCAAGCCCCGTCCTCTTGGTCACAAAGCAGTGTGGTGACCAGGGGCAGTTCTGAGGCTGACAACTCAGAGGATTGGCCTTTGTTCCCGTTTGCCTCACACCGCTGCCCTCCAGCCCGGTGCCTCTGGGGCCATGTTTACACAGGGCTGGATAGATGGCTCACATTAGAATAGATGCTTCCTAAATTGGGCCACTTGTGATGCTGCCCCTCAAGTTTCCCTCATGCCTGATTTGAAAGGCACATTATGACTGCTTCAGATGCAAACTACTGCCCTGAAAAATACTGCCTTTTCCTTGCAGTGAAACAAGTTATACATTCACGGCTGGTCTAGGGTCTCAAGGTGCGGAGGTAAATACAAATTTCTGGGAAGCGTGTGTAGGCTAATATGATGCGGCGAGGCTTGCTAGTGGATTAATTACTCTTTTCTTCTAACTTAATTTATTTCGTACTTTCAGAAACCAAAATGTCCAGTAGCCACTATGCTCGTGACAAAGAAACACAATAAAAGCAATTTCTCCAGTACGGAAAAATAAAGCGTCCCCGGTAATGCATTTTTGAATCGCGCATACCTCCCCTAATGAGGTTTCAGCATGCTATAAATAACACTAACGAGACTTTGTCTTGCCCGTGTAATATATTTCCTTGAGATAGCCTTAGATTCTCCCGTGTTGCTTGAAAAACGAACGGCCTCGGAAAGAAATGTCGTCGAATAGCACATTAAAACCAAAAGCACAATTAAATATAAATGAATTCAGTAATTTAATTGCACAATTGTCGCTTTAAAAAATTCAGAAGAAAAGTAATGATGTCATTTTTTTTAAATCGGTAAATAATAAAAGTGCGGTAGAGATGGGACAATATTTAAATAAACATTTTTCTGGTAAAGAGGAAGGCGCCCAGGCGCCCAGGAAAAGCTTGTGGCTTGTACAATAAGCCTGGGGGTCTTGGGGTACACCAGAAGTTCTCCCCAGGTGAGACGTGAACATTAACACTGAAATCCTGAGCTAAGGTGGAAAGTACACCCTATAGATGAAGTGTTTTTTCTGATTTTTTGGTTTTTTAACCATTAGCAATGGGGCTTCATGTTCTTCCAAGGAAAATGGGAAGCTGGATGGCAGGCACCTAGGAGGCTCTCTGACTAGCTCCCAGCCAAATGAGATTCTATATAGCTACCATAACTGCAAGCATTTGCATATATATATATATATATATAAAATCTCAAAGACGCCACACTCAAATGCTGACGCAAGTATTCGAAAATCACTAATGGCTAGTCGTACGTTCCCTTATCCAGAGACTGACCCAGCACATCTTCTCTCTGATTGTCCTCCCTGGTAAGGTGAGAGGCAGGAGACTTTGTCAAGAGGAAGATCTAAAGGTACTTTTCCGACTACACTTTACATTGATTTTGGTTCAATTCCGATGAAGAACATATCCAAGAAATAGACTTAGTCAATTCCACCACCAGGGTATCAAGAAGGGTGGAGGTGGGGGTAATTGTAAATTCACTATCATCCTCCAGATCAGTTCTTGCAACTGACACCCCCAGAGGAGCCCAAAGACCCCAAGGAACCCTGGGGGCAGGTGCTGAGCTAGAACTCACGGCTGCCTCCCAGCACCCTACGCTGCTTTCATGGCTTCATCCTGAGGGCAACAGATCAGGTGCGTAGATGACTTTCACGTACTTTATCTTGACAACCTTCCAAATAGAGAGCTCCAGTATTCATCGCCCCAGTCATTCCCTCAACAAAAGAGATTGTGGGTCTTGTCTGCTCCAAGGATGATTCTGGAAGCCAGGACAGGATAGCCAGGGTTCCGGCTGCAGGTGGGGAGCTGGGATGAGGTCACAGATGATCCACAAGCAAGCAGGTAAAAGATACCACTCGTGAAAGCCATAAATGCTGTGCCTTTAGAACCTGAAGGGAATGGGGGTAGATGCTCCTGGTGGGGGGCTGCTGGTTCCAGGGGTGGTGGTGAGTCTCACCTGAGGAAGGGAAGCTGGCCAAGGCAGAGGGCTGAGGGAAGGGCCCTCCCAGCAGAAGGAACAGCAGTTGAAAGGGCTAGGAGAGAAAAAGATCAAGCAAGAGGCAGGGCAGGGGTCACAGTGTTTACTTGGCAAGGAAAGGCACTAAGTCCAGGGAAGGGTCTGAAAACTGATCTGGGTCTCTAATTCAGCCCTTCAGGCTCCTCATCCCACCTCTTGCCCACACCCTCGCCCCACTCTTCTGGGGTGACAGGATTCTGCGGAGTCCCTGGACACCGGGTGCAGAATGAGTCTTCGGAAAGCCTGCCTCAGCACTGAGCCTCATTCCCCAGCTGGGTTCTTGCTGGCCTTCACAAAGGCAGAAGTTGGGAAAGATGTGTCCAAAAACAAACTAGACTCTTCTACAGGGATTAGACCTGTACTGGACAAGGAGGTTCCCAGAAAGCTTTGGATCTGAAAGTAAGCCTATCACCAGCCAGAGATAGCGTTCCACTTTCCCAGGAGTCTCTGCGGCGGCTGCCATGCCACTGAGTTGATTCCGACTCATAGCGGCCCTGCTAGACTCAGAGCTAGACTCTGTCCAGTCCTGTGCCATCCTCACAATGGTGCTTCCGCCTGAGCCCACTGTTGTAGCCACTGCATCCACCCATCTTGTCCCAGGGCTGCCTCTGTTTCACTGCCCCTTGACGTCACCAAACACTTTGGGCAGTGGGTGTCGTTAAGAGTTGGGTGGGAGGATGGGCTTAATGTATCAACATGTGTGGCTCTCTAAGAGCCCTGTTGGTGTGGGGTGTGACGCGTGGCATTAGACGGACAACCCCAAGGTCAGCAGTTTGAAATCACTAACCACGCTGCATGACAAAAATGATGCGTTCTATCCCCTTAAAGAGATGCAGTCTCAGGAAACCCCCAGGGGCAGTTCCCCCCTGTCCTATAGTCGCTGGGAATCAAAACAGACTCAATGGCGGTGAGCTTTTTAGTCTTTTTTGGCAGGATACGCCCAGCGGGTAGAGAACCTGCCTTTCAAATCGACTTGCAATAGTACCAAGTGACAGAACGTGCTTAAAAGACTCAGTGGCCCCATTGAAAAGGCCACTGCCCCCTCCATAAATATCTACCACTTGGTAAGAGGCTAACATGAGAAGACAACTAACGAGACACCGTGGAACTGAGAAACTGCTCGTAGGAGCAAGACATCATTAGTATCCCTACCCAAAATAAATAGGGAAACCAAGCTCATTACTATCCAGTTGATGGCAACTCACTGTGGTCCCTACAAGGATAGGTTAAGACTGCCCTGTGTGGGTTTCTGAGACTATATAACTCTTTAGGGGAGTAGAAAGCCCCACCTTTCTCTGGAGGAGCAGCTGGTGGTTTTGAACGGCTGACCTTAACAGGTCACAGCCTCAACCATTAAGCCACGAGGACTCCCTAACTAGCAAGAATGATAAGGAAGCTCACGATGCCTTGGGTGGAAGGTTCACGCAACTCCTGCTCTTCTAGAATGGCTTCAGCCTAAAACTTCTCACCGCCTCATCATGCCTTGCCACCCGGTGGGGCCTCATTGCAAATCCCCACATCTCCATAGCACCAATTATCTCTCTCTGCCTGCCGGAGGACTGCCACAGGACGGCCGCCACGGCGGAGCGGGGCCAGTCCATCATTCATGTCTGTCCCCCTGGTCATAACTCAAAAAAGCCTGTGATCACTGGGGAACTCCCTCGGATCCACAGGAGGAGGAGGCCTGAATTTACAACAAAGCCCTGCCTGCAGAAATCTTCCTGTCACCTGCAGGCCGCATAAAGCACGAGCTTCGCAGCCATAACGCATGGCCAATGAGCTACACCGGCATTTCAAACTCCAGCACTTGGCGGCTATTTATGGGCCAGGCCAGGGATTCAGCAGCTCCCTGATTTTCTTGTCGGCCTGCCAGAAGAGACGCTACAAAGCACAGCTGCATTCTCCAGCCTCCTGCTTGAACGTTTGAAGGAAATGAAAAGAAAGAAAGCCGCCCTCTCCTCCCTCCCCGAAAGTGAAGCGATGCTGCTCTTCCTATGTCTCCTCGGCCGCGGTTCCCTGGCTTCGGAAATGCTTTTAGCTCAACTCTCGGTCACTGCTCTCTGCTAAAGAGGGACACGGCAACCGAGTGTCCCTTTGGTCTAATTGCCCTACACAGAGCAGCGCACCAAAGGCAAGCCACAGTGGAATGTTATTTTTAGAACACTCCTGGTTTGAACATCTCAGCGGGCACGTGATCACTAGAACCACAATGATCCTTAGATGAACCATCCCCCACCCCCACCCCATTCTCAGAAAGAGATAAATATAGAGACATGCATAGATAGAGTTTTAAATAAGTCCTTTACCCTTACACGGGCTGGTAAAAATATACTCCAAAGGCAGACCCACATCTATTTATACGCATAGCATATACACATGGGATATTGGAAGCGTTGATTGGCCCTCTGTAATAGTTTTTCCACCTGCACACAAAATTAAGTAGAGGTCAACCCAAGGAAGCACCTTCTCAGTCACTCCTGTTTATTAGGAAGTCCAGAATCATGGACTCCAATTGGGGGTGGGGGTGGGGAGACGAGTAGACAGGGGACGTCAGTGCAATCTAAAAATAACAAAAGGTGTGTAACAAATCTGTCCTCATTCCAGCCTTAATAAAAGGTGTTTCCAGTGCATGGGCAAGAACGACCTGTAGGACACGTCACCTTGGACAGTCCGTTTCTTCTTTGATCAGGCAGTCGCCGGGGAGGGGCACTGTCTCAACACAAAACAGCGTGCCAAGCCTCACTCCCTGAGGAGGGGAGGGAGACTCTTTTGTCAGGAAACCTTCCTAAAAGTCATTTGATCAAAAGCAAGGAGATGGGTGGGGTGCTGACATCTTTCCTCCCTGCCGCAACCACTTGCTGTCCCCACCCTTGGGTCACAAAACCTCTCAGTACAAGAACAGAGAGTCGGGTCCCAAATATGCCCCTCCACACTCCCTTTGTCCGGAAGGATGTCCCTGTCCAAACACACGGTTTCCCGAGAGCTAAAAGCCCTGGGGTTGGAAGGCAGGGAGATGCCTGGCCAGTTTCTTAGTGGCAAAGACTAACTTGTAAGGAGACCAGGGAGCTCTCAGGAGGAGAAGGAGGGGGAGGAGGAAGGTGAGCAGTCAAAGGGTTGGAGATCAAATTTGCATCCAAGTTCAGACGCACCGGTATCTTCAAGGACAACCTCATTTTTGTTGTTGTTGTTTGGAAGTCAAAAGAAAGAATCTGTGTGTGGGTCAAGATGCCGTCAGTGGACGAGAACAAGAGAAGATTAGTGGTGTCAAATTAGGGAAGGTGTGCTTCAGGGTTGCAGCCTCTCACGGTGCTTATTCAATGTGGATGCTAAGTGAATCATCCGAGAAGCTTCCTTGGTATCCAAGGCTGTAGATCTTTACAGGAGTGGACAGCCTCATCTGACTCCCTGAGGTATGGCTGGTGAGTTTGAACTGCCAACCATGTGCTTAGCATCCTAAAGAGAAACACACTGCGCCACTCTGGCCCTCAGTCCCTTCATCTGAAAAACAAGAATAGGAACAATAGCCAGGAAAGTCCTTGGATGACACAAATAGTTGGGGATGACCTAAGGACCCTAGAGCTGGCGACTCAAACCCATCCAGCGGCAATGCTGAAGAATGGCCTGGTGCTTTGCTTCGGAAGACAGGACAGCCAAGAAGACCCTACAGAGAAACTCTATTCTATACCACCCATGGGGTCGCCATGAGTCAAATTGGATCCAGAGGCAACAGATTTTTGTACGGCTCAGTAACGGCCGTTGGGGTGAGGATTCTGTGGTAGCCACTGGGAACCTCCTGCGCATCTGTATCAAAAGCCCCAGTGTGTGTGCCACAGCTCAGAGTGGCATGACTATGGTCAGCGCCCTTCTGAGGACCAGGGTAGCCTAGGAGCAAGAGCACAAGCTTCCTACTTTCTAGATGAAGTCTCCTTCCTCCATCCTGCTTCCCTAACAAGCTAGAATGCCAAGCCACTACCCTCACTCAGCAAGCTCCAAGCCTGATCATTGGTCTCCGGGGTCACGTATACTCTCAGGTGTTCCTCCGGTCAGTCCTGTTCCTCCTCACCAGTCAGGGAGTTGCCTTCTCACTACTGCTGGGGGAGAAAGTAGCAACCAAAGAAGACCCCTGAAACATGGCAAGAACTGTAGCAAGCCAGAAGACCACACAGCCCCACCCCCAGCACCAGCAAGGAGCAGATCCAGAGGCCAGCTCTGCCAGGACTCGACCCCTCTGACCTTTCCTCTCCTCTCTGTGGACATGCCACAGGTGACCAGGGGAAGAGGAATGCTGAGAAAATGAGGGGCGCTCTCCCTAGCTCCCTCTTTTAAATAGCATCTCCTCTCCCCAGCCCTGTGTGGGAGGGAAACATATGGTCCTACATTCATTATACTCCTGAGTTTAGGTTTGAAACATCATATTTTCATTACAAATAAGCTTTGATGACACCGCCGATTGCAATGCTTTCAACGCATGGTTAATTTTATCTGTGGCAGTGGTGAGAGTGTCATACCAATTTACTGCCAGAGGAAAACAATCTGATTTTCGCATCTTAACCCTGAGCTCCAGTTCCCTTTGTTCCTGAGAACCCTGGTTTTAGCAAGGCTCGGGACTTGAAGTGACTGGGAGAAGTGTGTCCTGAAGCTGACTCAGAGAGATGGAGCACCCGAGGGAGGGAAGAAGGGAGGGACCTGGGAAAGGAGTGCACAGAAGGGTACTCTGGGTGGGGCTGGCTTGCTGGGAGGAGCACATTTGGATTTGGTGTGACACTGTGCTTAGGAGCCTAGCAAGTCTTCCCAATGTGGCTTGCCATCTGGCAAGGGTAAGCTTGTTTGTGAGGTTCCTTTCTGTTGCAACTGACTTCCGGCCAAGCCCGGAAACTGCAAGAAAAGCCTTTGTGTTTTCTGGGCCAGGGAGTTTGGAGGAAAACGAAAACATGGGATCCTATCACTGGTGGACTGGATGGGGAGAAGGCACACTCAACACTTTGCTGGGAAACAAACAAAAATAAATAATTAATATGTATGCGTGTGTGTTTGTGTGTGTGTGTGTGTGTGTGTATACATATTTTTTCATCTTGACAGACCCAAAAGTTTATGTACAAAATTTTCCCCCCAATATATCACTTGACTCTTACTTGGCAAATTTTTCCTATCTTATCTTTTCATCCTTCCAGTTCTTCGGTAAACATTGAATGAATGTTTCTGGGAGCAAAAGACACTGGGGAAAGAAACGGCTGTCCAAAGCAGGTCCCTTGAGCCTACCTTACTCAGCCCTAGCCCAGCACATGGAAGTGGAACGAAACCATTGTGGAGGGAAGTTGAGTTGTTCTCAGGTACACCGAGAACTCCAGGAAGAAAGTATCTGAATCATAGACATCTGCAAGATGGCATTCAAGTCGGAGTTGAAGTCTAAAAGATTGAGGCGCCAACCAGAGTGACGCTAGCCCCACAAAGGGCCAAGAAACAACTTGGCCTGAAAAGATTAACTGCAACTTGATGGACTTTCATTTGGGCAACTGAAGATACAGGAAAGATACATACATAACATGCCTACAATAGTGCGAAGCGAGACGTTATTAGTCATTCTGCAATCTGTTGAGGCCCACTTCTCTATCGGGAGAACACTAAAGTTCTTTCCTCAGTGTATGTGGGTGAGTTCTGTCTTTGTGCATGCGTGCACGTGTGTGCGTGCGTGTCTGTGTGTAACTAGTTTTCATATAGGGAAAGATCCTCAGTTATCAAATATTCTTCCAACCTAATTTCTCTCAATGGGGTATGAATACTGCAGGCAACAACTGCTTGCAGGATGCCTGCAGCCATGTAGAAAGCTCAAGCCAACCAGAGTGGTCCCCATGCATCAGATCAGCTGGAGCACACCTCTGCCACCAGGTAGTTAGGGTGTTACTTGCCATCAAGTCCATTTCCACCGATGGTGACCCCCTGTGTGTAGAGTAGAACTGCTTCCTAGAGTGGTTAAGGTTATGACCTTTCAGAAGTCAAATAGTCAGGGCTGTCTTCTAAGGTGACTCCAGATGGGTTCCAACAGCCAACCTTTCTGTGAGTAGTTGAGCACTTAGCCCGTGTGTTCCCACTCAGGGGCCCACCACCCACACCAAAAACCAAACCCACTGCCATCGAGTTGATGATGACTCCGGGTGAACCTTTCCAGGGCTTCAGAAACTGTCCATCTGTATGAGAGCAGAGAGTGGTTTTGAACCAGTGAGTTTGAACCAAGGACCTGTGGTCCACCCAGCAGCACTACCAGGTAACCACCAGATAAACCCAAACTACAAGTAGGACTGGTGGATATGGATCTGGTAGTGAGAACCCAGAAACTCCTTCCATCTCTCCCCAGCCATTTCATCTGCCCCACAGCTCCAACTTTCACCGCTCATCCACCATTAACATTTTGGAACTCATTAACTGCATCCTGGAACATTTTTCTCCAGTTGGTTTGGAGTTGGTGGGGAGTGGCGGAGTAGGGTGAGGTTGCAAGGAGAAGCAGCATGAAAACAAAGTCCCCACTTCTAAGAATGGCGAACCCCATGACAAAGAGTGTGGTTATTGTCTTGAAGTCCAACGGGGAGCCAGTGGGTGACTCTTAGCCAAGGGCTCAAAGTGGAGGTTGTACCCTGACTAATTTGTGTGGACTCTACAACATGGCAAACTCAGGGGATGCCACATATGCCTGGAACTATGACCACCTTACAATGCATAGCTGACTTCCCTTTGGGCAACCATTCACTACTGAAAAGCATTATAAGGGGGCTTCAAAGAGTTCGAAACTACCAGCTGCTCTTCGGGAGAAAGATGAGGCTTTCTACTTCTATTAAGAGTTACGGTCTCAGAATCCCATGGGGGCAGTCCTGTTCTGTCCTATAGGGTCAATATGAGTCAGAATTGACTCGAGGGTAGTGTGTGAGTCAAAGGGTTCATGCCATAACTCCATCGTCCTTAAATTCTAATTGCCCATGAACTTTATGAAGCATTCTCAGACGTTCCCTTGGATAGGAGACATCCTCCTAATCACCAATAACCACTCCCCCAAATCTGCTCTGTGCCTTTTCTGAGCGGGATCCCTAGAAGTAGTATTTGGGTTTACTGAAAAACAAGCAATTCAAGGTGTTGTGACAGAATCAAATTTGCATGCTAGAAAGATGGCTCAGGCCTGGGCTAGGGGACCAGTGCTAGGAAGGAGGAGAGACCTGAGTCAGGAGAGCCTGTTGGAGGGTTGTAATAAGGACCAAGGTTCTCCGAGAACTCCTGGAAGGTTGTCAGAAATGGCTGTGCATACCACCTTCCATAACCGCCGGGAGCTGGCGACGCTGCCTTATAATGCTAACCCATAGCCCCATAATCTAAATGCAAATGTCAAGGTCTCGTAGCAGTGCCACCGCGTGACAATACTGATGGGAAACATAGTGAATACGGAGGCAAACACACCAGTCAGAAGTAAAGTAAATTAATAGTACAGCTTAGCTGGGATCACAAATGAATCACTCCAAAAGCAATTTTGCCCTGTTGTAAAATGAGATAAACACCTACTTGCCGGTTATTTTAGGAATAACACAAATCAGCCCATCTGTCTTAATTCAGTGGTTCTCATCATACATTTTTAAAGTTATCACTTCCCAAAGAGCCATCCTGTTTATGCCAACCTTTACGCTGACAATTGATGGCGTGACCTGCCATCGGGGTGTCACTTCAGAGCAACACAGAAGCCCTGAGCCACATATCTTCTCTGGAAGCAAAGTGCTTTCTAGAAAGCCAGGACATGTGGGAAACCGTCAGCTATTGTCCATACACACTCCAGATGACATTCGCGAGAGCCCAAGGAAGAAACGCACTTTCCTCTTCGCAGAATGGAGGTGCAGATGTTCATCCGGGGAAGACTCTACTACCAACTCGATTGCTAATCTAGAGCAGAGCAGGGTCAGGCTCTCCACGGGGACTGGAAGACTCATACCCAGTAGATGCGGGGAGCCACCAGGAAGGGAGGCCACTGCTGGAAGGTGGTGGTTGGTGTTCAGACACAGTAAGCTTACTGATCAGATCACTGTCTCAGATGATGGTAAACACAAGAGAGCACAGGAATTTCAGGCAACTTCTCTGGGTCTTGCTATTTCTCAGAGTACATCGTTCACACTCCCTCCCTGAATCTAAGATGTCGTGGAATGAGAGTCCCAGATACTGGTGAAAGTCACAGCTAGGAAGCTAAAGATTTAGATAGAGAGAAAGGGATGGAGAGCCTTTGGTTATGGGTAAGACTGGAGAAAGATCTCAACGTATGTGTTGTAACCATTACTAACTGTATACAGAATGATAATCCCCTGATTTATATCCCTGGAGAAGAACATTATGCTTAGTCAAAGAATAGAAGGAAGACCCACCCCACCCCCGCCCCCCAAGGAGATAAATTAACACAGTGGCTGCAATAATAGGCTTCAGTAGAAAGAGGTAGCGATGGTGCAGGTCTGGGCAGCACAGTTTCTGTTGTGTTTGAGGTCCCCAGCAGTTGGAACTGACTCGATGGCACCTAACAATGACAAACAACGTAACCTTATAGAAAGGGTCCGGCTATGGTATCTTACACATCTTCAATTCATCAAGCGGGGGATCACAGAATGAACTCCCACTTATCATCTCCCACTTATGATCATCCTTGGGTCCCATAAGCATTGACTTACCAACCACGAGGTCTAGAGTTCAAACCCACCCGATATAAAAACTATGCAGTCTCAGTAATCTGAGATATAGTCACTATAAATGGGAATCAGCTCAGTGGCAATACTTTTGCTTTGGTTTCTGTTATCTGTATCATACAGGGCTCTCTGTCAAGTTAGTAGACTCCTCCTCCAGTTGAGCTCCAAGAAAATATCTATAAACTCATTCTTGTCGAGACAGGAAAGTAGTCTGAGAGGCTCCCTCCCCATTCCCTACTGGAGCTTCCATGCAAGTATTCATTGTCTTCCCTCTTTCATACACCTGGAGACTCTGTGGAGTCCTGGCTCTGGGTCTTCCAAAGCGACCTATAAACACCTCAAAGCATCTTCATGGGTCCCCCAAAATAACCTACTCAGGGTCCACGCTCAGCTGTCCTGCCGGTCAACAGCTCATCTCCTATCCCAAGGCTAGCAGGTTTCATGGGACCCTCCACTCCTCCTTTCTCCTTCCCTATCTCTTATCCCCATTGATTTATAATTATCCTGATAGGAAAAAGCAGCAATCTATAAACAAGGCATGCATATGGATGACAAATTTCATACAGTGAAAGATAACAGAGGCTTGTCTAACAAGAGTTGACAGAAAAGAGGTGCTATACCCGGAATTCATTAAAGGTGGCTTATTTCTGCAGAAGAGCAACTAGATCAGAGGTTGTGGCTCTTTGATTGGTCTGACACCCCTGGCCCCACCCCCCTTAAGGGATCTGACATGGTTGCAGGAGCAAGTACTTCTCCTTGCCTCCATGGCTCTGAATCAAAACAAAGAAGAGGAGGAGTTCACCGTAGTACAAGGTTTTAAACCCTCGGTTGCCTTTAAAATGCAGCTTGCTCTTTAATCGTTGCAGTGACCCAAGGAGGTGGTCCCCACCATGCCCACTTACAAACCGGGAAAAGAAAACCAAAGACCTAAGAGGCTAAGTGGCTACGAACAACTGACCTTTTGATGAGTAGCTATTCCCATGACAATAGTACTTTAAATCACTGACTGGGCCTACCTTTTCACCCATACAATCAAACTGCTCCAAGAGGTCTTACTGTTTCTGTAGTTGTTGTTGAGAGGTGCTGAGAGGGTTCTTCCCCTGAGCCACCCTGGATTCAACAGATCAAAACACTGCCCGGTCCGGCTCCATCCTCACAATTGCTCCTTTGCTTTGCCACAGTGCTCATCAATCTAAGAGGCTTGAGCTTTGGTTCACTCATTCGTAATGCCCTTCAGGTCCTGAAGTCACAGGAGCGGACCACACTGTGTTTCTTTCTAGTTCCTTGGACTAAACATGCTTTCAACAAGCGATCTGATGGCGAGGGGTTCGGTTAGAATTTGAGACCTCAGGACGAAGACATAGAAACCTGGGCACAAGGTGAGTTGGGGACTTTCCCTCATTCTCCTAGGACAAGTCCTTCTCAGAGGCTGTACATCAGGAACTGGGCTGGGCTGCGCTTCCTGAAGGTGGTGGCTCAGAAGCTGTCTTGACAAAATGTCAGGACCCCGAAGGCCACCCAGCGCAGCTAAGAAAAGGGCAGTGGGATGCTCAGCGGCCTGCAAGCTGCATCGGCCTTCATTATGACCTAGCGAGGGCTGCGTTCCAGCAACCATTACCTCTCACTTTCAGTCCTGGAGGCTCGGCTCTCTCTGCTCCAGCGAGGGAGCCATCACCACGAAGGCGGGCTGAGCCAATTCCTCAGACACAATGACTTTGTACGGCGAAGATCAAGGAAGTGGAGGGTGTTGGGAGGACTCCTCCCTGCCACACGTCACACGCAAAGCCCTTCTCTCTGGGTTCCATTTGTAAAGGACGCGTCAGCCCGGATGGCCTCGTTCCATCCCTGAGCACAACTGTGGGCCACTCGCCGCCATGCCTTCCTCTCACACTGCGGATGACCTCCCGAAGTCCTGGATCACAGCCGACTAAATGAACTGGATAATTAAAAGTGGGGGTGAACCATGCCTTGAGATTTTTGTCTGCCTCATCAAGAACGCCATGCCCTTTTTATCCATCGACTTGTTTTGTGTTTTTATTTTTTCCCCCTTTGAAAAATGATTAGCCTTGAGAAATCTCCTAACCATGGCATCCTCCACCATTAGCTGTCGTGGCCAGAGGACTTGAAAAGTTCCCCATGTGCCCTGAGCGTAGGAAACCCAGCTCGTGCAAAAGGGGAGGGGGGAGGGTGGCTGAAGGGCTTTTTACATTATAGACAAAAGGTTTTGAGGTTTTCTTCCCAACGGTCAGCATTTTCTATTGCATCAAAGTGCTTGTTTAGAAGCATTATTTTCTGGAAGGGGTAAGGATAGGAGGAGGGTGCTGCATCCATTGGGTATTTCTCAGGATTTCAGTGGAATTCTCAAGAATCATGCAACTCAGTTGTTTTGGAAGAAGAAATACACACATACAGAGAGGGGCACATAAGCCAAACCACCTGTCATCAAGGTGACTCTATGTGTGCCCAGAGATTTTTCAAAGTCCTGCTGATCGACTGCCAGAAAACCAGTCGTAGGCCTTTCTCCCAAGATGCTTTGGGGATAGATACAAACTACCGACCTTTCAGTTAGCAGCGAGAGCATTAACTGCACCATCCAAGGACTGCATGTGTGCACACGGGTGTGCACACACAGGGGTGTGTGTATGTGTGTGTGTGTGAGGCTTTCAAAGCGTTCAAGGGAAAATGGAGCTAAAAGATAATGGGATTTTTCCGTGAACTTTTTGAAGTCTGTATGTGCGTGTGTATAAACAGAATGAGAGATTCAACACCCTAAATTCTCCCAAGAGTAAAATTTCCATGATTGAGGTGGGGGTGCAGGTGGTGGAAAATCCCCTCCTCAGTGTGTAGTCCTCCAGAAATATTTTGGAATGGGTTCACTCAACATGGTTGTACTAGAACATCTCTAAGAATGTCACCATAGGGGAAAAAAATTTAGGAAATGCATACAATCTATCCATAGCCAATCAGAAGCTCCAAGCCTTACTGAGCCCCACTCCGTAAATTCCATTTACAAAGTTGTTTCTGTACCCATAAGAGCCTGCACAGAAGGTTTCTACCATTCATATGTTCTGAAACATTTTCTTGAACTTCCTCTCACCCAAGTCACTTTGTCTTTGTATTCCTTGGTGGAATACTCTCCCTGTCACCTGGCTAGCCTCTAGAAAGAACAAACAAGTGATCAAACTTGGCTAGGGACACTGGTCTCCGCAGACCATGCTTTGGAGGGGCACGCTCTGGCCCACCATCGCTCTACAGGGTGGTGTGGTGGCCAAGAAGCCTATTCTGAATCCTGGTTCTGCCACATCTTTGGTCACCGAGCCTTCACCGTTTCTTCCTCTTTATAACCAACTAAACTCCAAAGGCACTACTATCGGTCCAGTTCATTCTGACTCAGAGAGCCCCTATAGAATAGAACAGAACAGCTCCTGTGAATGTTCGAGACTGTAAATCTTTACAGGACCAGACAGCCTCATCTTCCTCCTGGGGATTGACCAGCGGCTTCGAACTGCTGACTTTGCGGTTAGCAGTCCAATGTGTAACACCTTATGCCACCAAGGCTCCTCCCTCTTTATTACAGAGATGACGATAATAGTATTATTTTAGTTATCGCGTGCTGCTGTAACACAAATGAGTGGCTTTCCTAAACAGAACTGTGTTTTTCAGTCATTTCGATGGGTGGAAATCTAAATTCAGGGTGCCGGCTCTTGGGGAAGGTGTGCCCTCTCCGTTGGCTCTCAAGGAGGGTCCCTGTCACTTTTATGCTCCTGGACAATCTCCATGTGGCTTGGCATCCACTGTCCTCCATCTGCTCTTCTCATTGTTTTATCTCGAGAGATGCTCTCCCTTCACGTGCCCTCATTCACCAAGACAAACACTTACCAAATAGGCTTACAGCCACAAGCATAAAGGCTAAGATTCTTCCGTGGCACCTGCGGGTGAATCTAAAGCTCAAACCTTGCCATTAGCTGTTGGGTACATTTAAGCATTTGCGCCATCCAGGCAGGGTCTCCAGCCTCATCACTACAAAGTGAGCAGTGCTGTTATTGACATTATTAAGGACACCTGCCAGTGAAATCGTTAGTGATTGGCAGCTAAACAAAAATATCAACTCAACATTCAGTAGCTGCGTCACAGGAGAAAGATGTAGCAGTCTGCTTCCATAGAGATTACAGCCTCAAACAGGCTATGAGGTGTTCTACTCTGTCCTATAGGGTTGCTATGCGTATCAACTTGATGGCAATGTTAACACTGTTGAGTGCTTTTGAGTTGGATTTGACTCATAGCAGCCCTATGTATAATGTATAAAGCAAAGCACCAGCCAGTCTTGTGCTAGCCTCATAGATACTGCTATGTTTTAACCCATTGCTGTAGCTCCTATAGGAGCCCTGGTAGCATAGTGGTTATACGTTGGACTGCTAACCTCAAGGTCAGTAGGTCAAAACTACTAGGCCCTCTGTGGGAGAGAAATGAAACTTTTGATTCCCGCAAATAGCTGCAGTCTCAGAACTCCACAGAAGCAGTTCTACCTGCTGACTTGGGGTCAGAATCCACTTGGCGGCAGTGAGTGAGCAGCTACTATGTCCACCTCCTTGGGTGTCTTCCTCTTTTTCTCTGACCCTTTTTAAAGCATTATTTCCCTCTCCAGGGATTGGTCCCTGATGATAGCATTTCCCAAGTGTGCAAGACAAAGCCTTACCAGCCTTGCTTCCACGGAACCTTCCTGCTGCACTTTTTTTTAAGAGAGATCTGTTCCTTCTTCTGTCCTTCCATAATAAAGTCAATATCCCTCACCAACACCATGATTCAAAAGCATCAATCCTTCTTCGGTTTTGCATATTCATCACCCTGCCTTTGCATACATAAGAGCTGATTGTCGGGTCAAATTTTCTTGGTCCTCAAAGTAAGCTGTTGACATTTTAACACTTTAAGGCATCCTCACCCACTACAAGATGTCCTTTAATGCCCTGGTTGCTGTTACCATGGGCATTTATTGTGAATTCCAGGAGCATGAAACCGTTGACAATTCCAATCTTTTCCCTCTCGATCATGAAGTTGCGTGTTGGTGGGTAGTGTTATTGAAATCACTGAATGATCCAATCCTAAGAAGTTGCATGTTAACAGCAGAAAGAGCTGATCTGAGCTCCAGAGCTAAAAAGCAACCTTCACGTTTGTCAGGCTGTGTTAAATGTACAGTGATCAGAAAGAACAAGCAAAACCAAAACCAACATAGATGAGTACGGGTGTTTGGGACTATGGATAACTTCTACCTTTCTTTTCAAAAATGTTCTTGAGGATTCTTACATGTACAGCAACTTTCACAAATAAGGCAAAAAAGTAAAACAAAAAAAGCCAATTCTTTCCCTGATCCTCTGAAAATACCCCTTCCACCTGGTTGGGGCTCTGTCTCTCAATGGTCATTTAAGGAAACAGTGTCCTATTAACAGTCAGTGAAGCCTCAGCAAGCAAATGTCTGGAGAAAGGATCTCAGCATCCTTCATTTTCTCCCAAGGTGGACAACCAAGGAGAGTTCCTGAGGACAGGCAGCATGCCTCTCCAAGGAGCCATGCCCATCAACAGGCAGTGTTTGAGGAGAGCCACCACTGTGATGGTGACCCATTAAAGATTCAAAGTTGGGTTGCATTGGGTAAATCTGTTGCACAAGAGCTCATTAGAGTTTTGAAAAGCAAGGATGTTACTTTGAGGCCTAGGGTGTGCCTGACCTAAGCCATGGCATTTTTAATTGTCATCTATCCATATCAAAGTTGGAGATTGAATACGGGAGAGAGAAGAAGAATGCATTTGAATTGTGGTGCTGCAGAAGGCTATTGAGAGTACCATGAACTGCAAAACAAACAAACAAACAAACAAACAAACAAGGATTTGTCTGGGAAGATGTACAGCCAGAATGCCCTTAGAGGCAAGGATGGGAGATTTTGTACTTTGGACACATTATCAGGAGAGACCAGTCCCTGGAGACAGAAATCACACTTGGTAAAGTAGTGGGGCGGTTAAGAAGAGGAAAGCCCTCAATGATATGGCTGCAACAATGGGCTTAGGCATCAGAATCATTGTGAGACTGGCACAGGACTGGGTAGGGTTGATTCTGTTGTGCGTAGGGGAGTTATGGGTTGGAACTGACTTGGTGGCACCTAACAACAACAATCACATACTAAATGTGCCCTGGTGGTACCAGGGGTTAGGTCTTGGGTGGCTCAAACCCCCAGCTTCTCTTTGAGGAAAATATGAGGCTGTCTGCTATTGTAAACATTGATAGTCTCTCAGAAGCCCAACATAGGGTACTAAGAGTCAGAGTCAACTCAATGACAGGGCAATGTTTAATACAAAGGTTGAAGTGAGCTGAGTGCTTGTTCTCATCATTGGAGGAATAAATATTGATCAGCCTGAACCTCATACATAGGCAAGGCTATGGAGCCAGATTGCTGCCAAGAACAAGGAGCACCTGGGCTCTGAGGGCAATATAGGATATTGCCTTGGATAATCCTAGGTTGTACACCAAAAGCTGCCCTGAATTGTTTGGTGAACATTTGAGGTTTGTACCCAATGTTCTAAAGGATCAGGACTGAACCATTAAAATCTAAGTGTCATCGCAAGGCAAATGACTCATCATTATAATGTTGTGAATTCATAGTCCATTACAAGGCCTCTTGCAGCTTTGAAGACAGTTTAAAAAGTGGCTTCCTATGTTGTAAAGCAGTTGCAATTGAATTCACTGACTTCGGGTTGAGGCCAACTCACAGAAACCCTGTAGAATAGGGTAGAACTGTCCCCATGGGTTTCTGAGACGTAACTCTTTACAGGAGTAGAAATGTTATTTCTCCCACAGAGGCCTGGTGGTTTTGTACTAACGCCCTTGCACTTAGTAGCTGAACACGTCACCCATTTTGCCAGTAGGCCTTCTAAATGACACTAGAATAATCATAACAAATTGGTCAGGAAAAGCATTTATTAAGAGTCCGCAATGCTCCAGGGATGTACTGTGTTTGCATGCTCACAACAACCAAAGAAGTCAGCACTCTGATTGCTCAGCTCTTTAATACTCGAAACACAGCGGAGGAGAGAGGGTAAGCCTCTTGCCTAGAGATATCTAGTTTAAAAGCAGAAGAGCTAGACTCTAAGCCCAAGAAAGCCGAGGCTAAAGGCCAGACTTTTAACAAGCAGCACCATTCACCTTTCCCCAGCACACCACACTCAACCAAAGACGTACCCATGCACTGCCTCTTCTAAGCCGCAGGCCAACACCTGCCTATCTGTGCAGTACCTACTTGTACCCCAGGTAGAACCATGATCTCCATGTGAACAGTGAAGAAATGGAGGTTCTGAGTGATTCAGGGACTTGCCTAATGAAATGTAACTCATAAACTGGCAAGCATCTATGTGAACTATACTTTCCCCCCTAGAAATCCTCCTGTATGGGTCGCCCTAAGCTCCATCTGTAAAATAGGGAGATTGGGGGTCAATGCACCAATACCTCTGACACCTATTGCTTCTATAAATAAAAATTAATTCATTATGGAACCCACTCGGGGCCCTTAAACAGCCCCCTGTGGGTAGGTGCCCATGAGTCAATTCTGACTCATTGCGGCGAGCCAATGCAATGCCCAACACATCGAAACACTGCCCGGTGCTGCACCGTCCACACAATCACTGCTATGCTTGAGACCAAGGATGCAGCCACAGTGTCGAAACAGCCCCTTCCTACCTACAAATGAGGGATACGATGGCCTACTAGCCTCTCCAAACCCTCCTTGCAAGAACCCCCTCCAGTTCTGCCCCAAGACCGTATGATCTGCCCTTTCTTTGCCCCTTCTGCCTAGAATGCTCTCCCCCAACATCTTGCTCTCGCCAGCAAAGCCTGCTGAGATTTTCCAACCCACTGAAGATCCATCTGTTGGAAGAGCTTCCCGTCTCCCCCTGGTAGATCAGACTGCTTCCTGCTCTGTGTTCTCTCATCAGCTCCCGGTCACAATGCCTGCTCCACCACTTTCCCGCATGGGAGTATATGTATGTCTGCCTCCCTCCATGAAACTGTTAGCCAGCTTTCAGGGGTGATGTTTGCCTTTAGTACATGGTACCATGCAAGGGACATGATCCTCGCTTGGGAACAGTGTGTTGAATTCCCAAAGGAAAAGTGCGGGGGCTGAAGAAGTGTTCCAAATAGGTGGTATCTGGCACCTAGAAGACACTTTGTAGGTTGCTCAGACCGAGTTGAAAAACAAACCCGACTTCTTCCGTGACCTCACAGCTATGATCCGCTAGCAAAAGTGAACTCAAGAACCACGCCACGGCGTGCCTGGTTCGGAGAATATGTTCTGGGAAAATCAGAGGTGGCCCCTGCCTCGGAGAACTCCCACGGGAGCTGGGAAGGCAGGTGTGTTGTGGACACGAGTCATCACACTATGATGCAGACAGTTTGTACCGGCCCCTATTCAAAGAGGAGGTCACGCATCCTGCGGAATATTTCCCAACTCATTAAATCGGCCAAGTGGAAAAGAATCCATTGTACTTTGATTTCTCTGTGTTTTGTTTTGGGCTTTGCCTTTTGTGTTTTTGTTGTTTTCTGCTTCTACAATGTAGTCTATTTAGTCCAGCAAAATAAACCGCATTCATAAGAACACAAACCGTTTCAACTATGACCCACCGGAAGGTGAGGTGCTCTGAAGGTGCCCTTTGGTCTCTTCTGAGCAGAGGAGTTTTAAGAAGTCCGTTAATATTGAAAACAAGATCAGAAAGGAAGCCGGCCTATTTCAAGCGCTTCAGAGAAAGTGTTTTGTATACAAACAGACTTCTTACAGCAGAAGCTGCCCTGGCCAGCCCTGGCTTCTCTGCAGCTGGCCGGTCAGCCAGATGCTCCACCCATCACGAGGGCAGGACCCTCTGGGCGGCAACGTGTGATTCCCCTGCATCCAGGAAATCCAGCTTCATGGGAAGCCACACCACGGTTTGGGCTTTTCACGGCTGCAGAGAACTTCCTCCTGTGTTTCCTGAATGCTGTGTGATGCATTCTGGACCTCCCTACAGGACTTATTTCTCCCAGGGACCCCGTCAGGAGGATGCGAGGATCGCCCCGTTGTGGAAAGGGGAAACTAAGGCAGAGGTATTCCACAACGCATCCAGCATTACAGCACTAGCGAACGGGCGAGACAGATTCATTCTCTACTTTTTCTTTCCCCCTGGCCCCCCACCCCACTGGCATGCCCCCTCTCCCCGACCACCTCCTCCTTCAAGTTGTCCCTGCACCGTGATATCCAGATGGGTTTGAACCAGGTGAGAAAGTCATGACTCGGATCAAAACCGATGGTCAACTCCATTCCATATATATATATACAAAATGTGATTTATTTCTTTTTAATTTTCGGTGATGGTGTGAAGAAAGTGAGAAGCGCTGTAAAGCTTCTTTTGAAGGCTGCCCGGCGCCCTGGTGACTTTGCTAGGACAATGCTCGGCGCTCCTCTCCTGAGTCGTTAAATAGTGCAGCATTCTCAGTCATACAGCAGCTGCTAACAACACTGTCACCGTCACATTGTTTAGTCAGCGATTGCACCTCAATGACTTTCTTCTCTTGATATGTGCTTAGGTTACCAAGAGAAATAGGAGAGCCTGCTAATGCAAGCTACATCGGTGGCTGCAAAAAAACCCCACATGTCCTCCCCACCCCTGGGTCCCCGGACCCGGATGTTAGCATTTGGGGTCTTCCAGGCGAGACCTGAAAGGGGGTGAGAGGACTCTACCACGCTTCATATTCTAACGCTAGCAGTTCAGAATTTTATATATTTGGTTTGGTTTGGTTTTCCCCCCTTCCAGACAATCAGCCTCCTTTGCAAAGGGTTCTCTCTGGAACCTTCTTCCCTTGACCTAGCTAACTGATTTGGAGTGGTCCCCAGTGCTGTGTCGGAGGCGACATTGCTCGGTGGCAGCTAATACCCACGCATACATTACTGCTGACATTTCAAAGCACTCCTCACAGTTTGTGTGAGACCGTGGTAAACAGATGCAATGGGATTTCTTACCCGGTATCAGTCATCGCTGAAGACTGCAGTCAAGTGACAGGTTGTAGAGACGTTGGGGTCTAAGAGATTTAGTTTTAATAGTGATATTATGGTACAAAATGACATTTGTGTATGGTGGGGGGGTTTCCCTCCATCTTTTTATTCCCCTCCCCCTCTAGCAGTGCAGTTCCGCATGGTGGGTTATTTTGAAGCCCAAACACCCTCTCTTCTATCTTTTACACTGTTTTCATTCTTCCTTTTTCCCCCCTGGGGGGGGGGGAGTTGCAGACTTTGACGAACTCTCTGATTAAAGTACCTCCATCTGAATGCAGATTAAAAAGTTCCAACACCTGAGAGCTCAAAACCAATGAATATTTATACTGACAAACCAGCCCATGAATGCACTCTAAATCTTCAAATGCAAGTCTAGTCATGGGTTTTATCTTATTTTAGGACTTGCTTTTTATTAAAATGAACTCTTGCATATTTACACTACAGAAATAAATGTTATTTGGCAGTACAATGCAGCGGAGAGCTTAGCAAGGCACCGCCCCTGGGGAAGGCAGCTTCACTTGCTCCTACAGCAGCTCAGCTTCTTTATCAGGTCTCCCCGGAAGAGGGGGCTCCTCTGTGTGTGATTGGCGTCACGGGGGACCCAGGAAATAGATGCATTCAGAATGACTCATTTGATGGCCAATTGCACCACACCCCTCCCTAAGGAGGAGTGTCTTTTGATCTTTGAAAACAAACAGAAACACAACAGATTTCCCCTTTCATAGGAATCTTCTTTCTGCAGAAGATTGAGGTTTGCACCGGCAAGTGCGCAGGGAAATGATTTCAGCAACAAGTGTGCTTGCCTTCTCGGCAAGGTGCGTAGAACACAATTGGATTTTGCACTTACTGTAGTTGGAGTGAGTTGACTAGAACTGCCAGCCTGCCACTTTGGAGCACGATCAAAGGGAAGGGACACTGGCCCTCTGAGCAATTAGCTCGAAGAAGTGGTCAGGTGCTGTCACTGACCCACATCCCGGGATGAAGAAATGACTCTGCTAGACAGAAAAATCGACGATGATGATTTCAGTTTTCGCATAACTCAACTGAGAGTGAAAAATAAACCCATTTTCTCCCAAATCTCTGGCAGTCCCTTGCTATTCGTTTAAGTGAAAAAAAAATTTTAAGCTCTAATTTATTTGTATTGTTGTCAAGTCAACACCAACTTTTGGTGACTGGCATGTGCTAGAGGAGAGGTGGGCTCTCTTGGGTTTTCCCATGATGGATCCTTCAGAAGTTCACTGACCTCCCAGAGGCTCCCGCACCCTTTGGAAAACCATGAAACCCCAACTGATTGCCAAGCTGGTTGGGACTCATGGGTGTCCAAGGAGAACTGGGAGGCTGGTTCTTCAAGAAAAGGTCTCCAGCCTTTTGTTGCTCAGGCTGCCTCTTTGTGGCATCAAACCTGCCACCCTCAGGAAGCCATGGAACACGTTAACTGTACCGCCTGGGACTGCATTTTATGCTTCAACCCCAAACCAACCAACCAACCAACCATTGCTAAGTGCATTCCGCCTCCTGATGACGCCATGTACTTCAGACCAACACTCAACTCCATAGTGGTTTCCATGTGAGTTCTGAAAGTGGATCGATGGGGACTCTCTCTCTGTACTCTCTCTGGGTGCCCTCCACTTCCAACTCTTCGGTTAACAACTAAGTATGTTCATCGTGTGCACCACCAGGGGCTTCTTAGCTCCAGGAGTGCCCACATCCAGTGCCAGAGGAGAACCAAACGCAGGCGCTCAGCGAACCCACTGTGAAACTTGCATGTCCCATGTCCTCACATTAGCCAGGACTTGGAATGTGCAAATTCGCCATCATTTTCCTGAACGTTAGCCCTTTCTTTTTCATAAAGTAAGCTTAGAGATAAATGTTTACGAATCAACCGAGTCATCATTTCTTCATTTTAATGCATAAACGCTTCATTTTGATTGCTGCCTTTTTGACATTTCACCAAGGAAATATGTTTGCGTGTTCGCAATGCCATTGAATCAGCAATTAGATCTCCATATTCCAGATGTCACGAGAGTTTTCAAGGCATCTCCCAATAAAATTTATTTCTGAACTTAGAAAGGGAAAAACAGCCAATCTACTTTGTATAAATTAAGCACCTTATCTTTATTTTCCTAATCGCCTCACTGCTACATTTAACACAGTGAGAGGTTCAAGAAATATTAATCCTAGGATTTCACATCATTCTACATCCTTTTCTCCTTGCAATAAATACAATTTTAGATAATTTATGGGGACAACATGCTCATTTCAATTGAAGATACATATATATCATTGATATATACATATAGATTTTTTTCCTTCCTGTGGAACAAGAGGCCAGGAGACCCATTTGTGCTCAAAGCTGTATGTTACCCCCACATTTTGACAGGCCTCTCTTGAGTCTTAGCACTCTAGTTAACACAGAAAGTTTATTGTTAAAAGTGGGCAAAGAAAAATGTGATTCTAACCTTCTTCGTTCCCTCGCACCAGGCTGCACATTGCTACATTTCCCCTTCAGTCCCCTGAGCTAGTTGTCAGAGTCTCTGTAGCTCCTAACCCAGCTGCATTGCTCCAGAGCAAAATAATTCCAACTTCTTCCCCTTTCACCCTTAGGCAAACTGAATATACAGCCTCCTGCTAGCTCTTTGCAATTAGTCCACTTGACGATTCTCTCATGCATCTGTCTGTTTGTCTGATTGTGGAGGTCCACGTGTCGCTAGGGTGCTTGAAGCTATCCCATTCCAGATACCAGCAGGTCAGATACCACGGTTTCATTGGAGCTTCCAGACTACGACAGATCAGAAGAAATGCCTGACCATCTCCTTTCAGACATGAGCCTATAAACAGCCTATTAACTACAAGAGAAGACCACTGGATTATCAACGGTCGTGATGAAGGCACTGCACTTGACACCATTTTGTTTTACTAAAGCCAGGGTCGTCTGCACATACGGTCACCATGACTCTGAGATGACTCGGCAGTTTCTCACAATGACAGACTCTTAAGAAATACTATCATCTCACACAACTTGGCCTCTTCATTAATGTAGAGTACTCTTTCCCCAAATGAGCGATACTTCTCCTAGGAGGGTGGGGCTGCAACAGTCCAGTGGGGCTGCAAGAGCAGATACCTACACTTTATCCTGGGTTCTGGCCTATAGTACAAAAGTTTTAGATTGTCATGGGGGTGCTGAATTGTTTGGGGTTTTTTTTTTCTGAAAAGAGAATGACAAGTCAAATAAGTCTGAGAACCTGTGGTGTAGAGCAGGAGTGGTGAGTGGCCAGCCTCGTTGCTGTATAATCTCACTGTCATCAAGTATATTGTGCCTCCCAGTGACCCTACAGAGCAGGTAGAACTAACTGCCCCTGTGGTAGAGGAGGAGAAAGCCTCATCTTTCTCCTGTGGAGCTGGCTGGTAGCTTCGAAGCATAACCACTACACTACCAGGGCTCCTTTGAGGTCTTTGAATCATCAATACCAGCTAACATCACATACCTTACCAAAGCAAAGCCATTCCAGCCATCACTTTAGGTGTGAGTTAATTAATTGTGTGACCAGGATGCTCCACAAATGAAATTGTAAATAGCCAAGTGGTACTCGGTAGAGAAAAAGGTTGCCCACCCCTGATGTAGAGCCCAGGTCAGGGAACCAATTAACTCTTCCCCAGTGCACACCCATTACTACATAGGCCCTCGCAGGCAGAGGCATAGCAGAGGTCCCTCAAAGAGATCTTAGGCATCTCACCTTTCAGAAAATGGCTAAGAAAGTGGCCTAATCCAACATTCCTTCTGCAGATATGAGTGTCCTTGACAGAGACCCAGTTCCAAGGGGAGCAAGAGACAACTCTGATGTCGCGTTCTCCACCCAACTTTATCATGTTTTCCATATCCTGCTTCAAAGTTCATCTCACCTCCTGAAAAATACGCCTGAGCAAAAAAAAAAAAAAGACCCTCATCTGTTTAGTAATAGAACTGAAAAACTGAAAAACGCCTCATTCCGGTGAGAAGTGGTAAGAGAGCTGCTACTGCTCCAGTGAATTTATTTTGCCTTTCAAGGGTTTAATTGCACACAACATGGTGCAGTTTTGATTAATCCTTCAGAATTTAATATATACTCGGCGGGGGTCAATATGTTGATTCTTCATGCATCGCTATCAGGGGGGTAACCGGAATGCGTTCAAACGCCACAGGAGGTCGACTTCCCAACCGTACCTCGTCTTGCCAAGGGTAGAAAGTGCTCCTTAGTGGCGGGCTCCAGGAGTGGAACCAGCAGAGGAGTATGCCTCCTCCCTGACACTATTTCTGGTTTGCTTGGCAGGCACCTTTCCCTTGGGGAGGTCCCAGGTGAGGCCCACAGTGGAATCTTCCAGGCTTATGCCCTGATCATTTTAATGAGGGAGCAGTGTGGAAATATTGGCACCTCTCATCCAGTCAGTGCAGAGAGGTGCTGTGTGGGCACTTAATTGAACTATTTCAGGATTATGAAATAATCGTTGTCAACTGAGTCTGTGAACCTGGGTTATGAAGAGGTCATTCAAAGGTAACAACAAGACCATTTATCATTTCCCCCAAAGAATGCTCTTTTTAAGTCTAGGAGCCATGTTCCTATGGGAAGGAGGCCGATGAGTTAGGACATGTTACTGAGCATGTGACTGTGGGGAAGGAGACCGGGTGGTCTGAGTGGAAGAAAAGCAGATTCTGAGTTCTTGAACCGTCTCCGCAAAGTCAGGTTCAGAGCTCAAAGCACCACGGGAGCAGGGCTATGGAAATGCTGCCCTTATGGCTTCTTTGTCCTCTGTGTTCCCAGAGAAACAAAGCGTGAGGGCGAAGGGGGGAGGGGGGGGGCCAGAGTGGAACTTGAGTCTCAACTCAGCCTTTATGTCATGTTCTACAGCCTTTCCCTGCCTGTTTGCTCACCTTGATGATTGTTACAGATCAAACCCACTCCGGAGGGGCCTTTGTGAGTGCTTCAAGCTGTGTAGAATAAGGTGCCCTCAGTGTGTGTAGCATCGGCTCTGGACACAGGTGAGTTCTTGTCTCATCTCCCCACTCCCACGTACAGAGGCACAGAGACAGATCAACTCAAATGAGCTGGCGATGGTGATACCGTATACGAGGAAGGCGACATCCTCCCTGATATCCAGAGGCCCAGCTGCCCATGCCAAGCTCCGTCAACTGGAGCCTCTTGCCTTCAGCAAGAAATGGTAGGGCAGTGGGTGTACAGAGCCTCGAAGGCATTCCTGGCTTCCAGCCAAGGGCAGATTCATAACTCAATGTAACTTCAGCATTTCTAAACCACAAACTGGGGGTCAGCAGGCGAGCATTGTGCACAAGCAAACAGCTTTTCCACATCCGTTCCTTGAAGTGCTCGCTAAGCAATCAGGCGATGTCTACTCCACGTTTTTTGTCCTCAAATACCCACAAAACTACCATGACCGTCAGCGAGGAAAACTAACCCAATTACCAACTACGCCGCCATGCCCCAAAGTCACCTCGCACGACTGTGAAAAACTCCACCAGCCCTTTCATAGCCTACCACGCAAGCATCTAAAGAAATCCACGCCACGTGGAAAAGGAGGGCCTTCGAGGCCCAGGGAAGCCAAGGTACTGAGCTCAGACACTACCCACATCCCCTCTGTCTGTGTGTTCACCCGACCAAGCCAGTTATGAGACATGTGAAAGTTAGAACAACAAACACACTGCCAGGTCAGCAGTTAAACTGGAGTCAGACAGGGTCACCAAGGCACGTGAGTCCCTCTTCATCCCAGCCCCTCACCCTCACCCCATTCCCCTGCCCCAGGTCAGCCCTGGGAAGCTGTTCATAGCCACCCTGGGCCTGTTCCAGTTCTCTAGTTCAGTTGGGTCTCTCAACCTCCCACTCCTGGCAGTTTTAAGAACCAGAACCAAGGGGAAGTTAGAAGCCGCCTTCCATTCACCAGGGTACCCAGAACAAGCCTTTGTTTACTCAACATCTAAGTGAAGGTCAACGAGGGGAGGGACGTTTCCTGTTCACAAATCCTTTAAGGCTGTTTGTTTTGGGGCCTCTGGTTGTTCCTGGTGAAATCCTAGAATCTGCGCCTGGGAATAGACAGCTTGGTCACAAGAAATGAATCCTCTTTTGCAAATCGCTGAAGTCTTAGTAGGCCCTTCTGGATTCATTTCCTGTTTGTTGTTCTTTTTAAGAAGCGAAAGAGCAGGATATTCTATCTTTCACTCTCTCTCTCTCTCTCTCTCCCTCCCCAAAGGCAAAGACCATTTAAACAGTCAGCTCTCCCTTTAGTCTTTAGTCTTGGATTAAATTCAGTTAGAAGCATCCAGAGAAATTCCTGTGAATGCAAAGAGCCTAGTGTGTGTGAGGGAACATCTATCCCCTTCTCTGAGGACATGGAAGGGACTGCCTATTAAATACACATACGGATTTGGGGTGAGGTGCCTTGGTGGTATAGTGGTTAAGGGTTGGGCTGCTAACTATAAGGTCAGCAGTTCAAAACCACCAGCTGCTGTAAGGGAGATAATCGGGGCTTAGAAAAAGACAGGGCTTCTCTCATGAACAGTTACTGTCTCAGAAACTCACAAGGGCTGTTTCACCCTGTAAAGATTACCCATGAGTCAGCGCCGACTCCTTGGCAGAGAATCTGTTTTGTTTGGTTTTTTTCATTGACTTTGGGATTTGGTGACTTAACCTACAAGACGCTTTGTGGCTTTTCTTGGGCACCTGCATTAGCTTTCCATGTTTGGGGGCTGGAGATGTGATTCTCCTGAGGGAATCACCTTCCCTTAGCCATGACTCCTTGAGGACTCAGTGGGTTCCTCCCATGAAGCTTTGTCTGTAATGGAATCGATGGGAGATGCTATGCAAGTTAAACGCTCCCAAATGATGCAGCTACTTCTGTTTCCCTCTGCCATCCCAGCCTTCTAACGACACAAGTTTGCTGGTGAATTCTGGCTGAATTTGTTAGGTAACTAGATTTAGGGACAGGGGGGTTGTCCCTCCCATGCCTCCAAAGCCCCCCATAAAGGAAGTTGGAAAGAAATCTGGCAACCATTAGACATCTATGAAGACCCCGAAATGAGCATGCTCATTTTCAAGACCTGAGCCAGGTAGAAGATACACCTGGGTGATCCAAACTAGCTCCAAGCTCATGACAGCACCCAGGTGAGCTCAACCCAGCCAATGGTTATCAACCAATACCTTCAACCACACCTTCCCCAGCCGAGGGTGGGGTAGAATAAAGGCAGGGAGCACACTCTAGCACACTCTCCATTCGCTCTCATGCCCTAGGCTCTCTTGCCCCCTTGCTCTCTGGCCTCCTGTATTTCCCCCAATTTCTGAGCATGTGGTGTGCTTTACCACAAGGTTGCTCATGCCCAGTTGTGAACCCCTTTGGGACAGTCAAACCTGAAACTTGTCCTGTACTTCATGAAAACCCACTTGGATTACCAACGGTCTTCTGCGCAAATTCTTTCATCGTGTGAAGCCAAGAACCAAGGTATTACGCACCCAAGAAAACTTACAAATTTTTATTTGGCAAAAAAACAAACACACACAAAAAAACAATTCACATGAATGATTCTGTGAAGTACACATTGTTGGTGTAAAATCACTTGTTTTTCCAGAGTGTCAGTAGGGAGAAACACAGGCTTGTGCTATGAATTGATGCATTAGCCTACCATGGTCCCATGTATTGGGCTGAAGGAAGTCCCAACGTGAAGATCGTGGCTCGCTGTCCCCCTAATTATTTCCCATCCTCCTGGCCCAGAGGATGCACCCCTGGTCCTCAAGTGCTCGCTAGGAGGCAGTATGTACCTCCCCTCAAGGGTGCACCTCTCTCCTCTGCCATATTAATAAGTAGCTGAGCACCAGCATCCAGCACACTGCACACTCAATGGCTCACAGGGGAAGTGTTCGTTTGTGAGCTTAAAGGCTGGAACTGAGTGCACCCACGAAGAGGTCTGTAAAACTCTGGGCCATTACAGCTCAATTATCCACAGGATTAAGCCTAAAAGCATCTCAGAAACAAGCTCATCTGAAAACCCAACTGGAAGCCTTTCCAAGAAAGCAAATAACAACCATGCCCAACAGGTTGGGGAAGGGCAACCCCAGGGGTCAGCAGAGGCAGCCCTGCTTCTAATCCCCAGTGCCAGGGGTCAACTGGAGAGAGCCCACTCAGCCACAAGCCAGAGCCGGCCCTCAATGCTGGCTCACCTGCTGGCTCCTGAGATGCTGAGCCACAAGAACGTGGCTGAGACGGCACGGTTGGCCACAGCACTGCAAACAAGGGATGGAGGACCAGGCCCGGAAATAAATCCAACGGGCACATCATCTTCGAATGCAAAGGACAGGAGCAGAGATAAAGGGGGGGACAGGGACAGATAAACTTGAGTTCCATTCGGGAAGGCATCCATCTTGGGTCACCTATCTGATCATGGGCCCTGTAATCACACTGCCTTGAGACAGGAACAAGGGACTTCTTTTGTTCACCACAATATGCCAAGGACCGGTGATTCCATGGCCAGATCACCGGACAATGCGATGCAGAGAGCTTTTTGGAAATAGCACACTCCTCAAACTTATATCTCATCAGAAAAGGGCTGAGAAGATACAGCTGCCAGGTACCGCTGAGTGCTCCCCCAATCCCCGGAGGAATGCTGGGCCTCATTCAGAAGTGAAGCTGAGTTGTGCGCCGATAGCCCCCAAAATAGGATTCTGCTGAGTAAAGTGGAGGCAACATTCTGAGAGCCTCTTTCCATGTGTTTCCGTATTTAGGCAAGGTGTGCCAGGAGGGTTAGGAGGGTTCTTTCAGAGCAAAAACAAGGAACAGAAAAGACAAGTACTACCAAGCGCAATGCCTGGAGGCCCCTCACGTGTCCAGTGGACCCACACTCCCCCATAGTGTTTTCTAGGCTGCTACATTTGGGAAGCTGAAAGCAGGTCTTTATTCCAGGTGTCTCTGGAAGGCCTCAAACTGCCCACCTCACAGGTACTAGATAGACTGGCCTGTCCTGAGCATGCATGCCTACACTCAGGGAATTCATTGCTGGAAGCATCAACAGAAAGGACACAGCCCTACTCAAAAATTGCTAGGTAATACTGCCCTGTGGTATATTGGTTATACATTGGGCTGCCACCCTCACGGTGAGCAGTTCAAAATCACCAGCCACCCTGAGGAAGAAAGACTGGGCTTTCTACTCCGGTAAAGAGTTACAGCCTCTAAAACTCACAGGGCAGATCTTCCCTGCCTTATAGGGTTGCTATGGGTCAACATCAGCTTGATGGCAGTAAATTTTATTAGTTACCAGGTGACTCAGTTGGGGAAGTGTTGGCCAGGTAACCAACTAGAAGGTCAATTGTTCAGACCCATCAGCTTCTCCGTAGAACAACAGTTCTCAACCTGTGGGTCGCGACCCCTTTGGGGGTCAAACGACCCTTTCACAGGGGTCGCCCGATTCATAACAGTAGCAAAATTATAGTTATTTTTATAAAATAAAAAAATAATTTCATGGTTGGGGGGTCACCACCACATGAGGAATTATATTAAAGGGTCGCAGCATTAGGAAGGTTAAAAACCACTGCCATAAAAGACTATCAGCTTCTGTGAAGATTTACAGTCTTGGAAACCTGCCATCAGGTGGTTATGAGTCGGAACCGATTGGATGGTCATGAGTTCTGTTCTCTAGCCCTAGAGGTATACCACCCAGCCACATGCTTCTCTGACTAGTGAGCAGTGGCAAGAGGAGAGTGGTGTACAATCCAAGGAATCTAGTCCCCAACCATGGTGGCAGGGATCTGGGGCATGCAGCCCTCTTCCTGCGTCCCATCCATCTCACTGCCAATACCTGTGAAAGGACCACCATGGCCTTCCGAAAGTCAACAAGACAAGGGCCCGTGAAGGAGCATGACCCCTTGCTATGGCATCTTTTGCTCACTGGGAGGCTAAATCTGCTGCTTCCCTCCCCTCAGGATCTGAAGAGGTGACAAAGAAAGGACAGTCCATTCCCTTCCCTGGAAGGGAAGCACCACGGCCAATGTGTTCCAAGAGCATCTAATCAGGGACGGGGACTCTGCTTCCGGTCAGGGCATCTGCCCTTCGGTTAAACTGTGGCTCCCGCAATGTGGCATCCCATTAAAATACACAATCACCCGGAAAACAAATTCATGACCTGTTCCTGAGGCACGCAAGGAACGATTTAACTTCCCTAACACGCTTCTATTCTCTGAGAGCTGCCATGTGCGCAGTATTGCAGTCACTCAACCAATTGAATCAGCGTGGCTCACACAGGTCAACCGCCTAAAATGATGATAGTGAAGAGTAATCCACTCAGCCAATGCTTATTAAAGTCCAACCTAACTCCTGAAGCATGCCGGGCACCGTGCTAGGCACTGGAGTTGCAGAGACGAATGTGAGTGAAGTGTTCATACATGCTGGCGCTATGTTGTGCGCTGATTCACGCTGATCCCATGCACAACAGAGGACCGTGCTGTAGGGTCCTGTATCATCCTAATGACTGGTTGCAGCCCACACCACTGTGGTCCATCGGGTTTGCACTGATTGGCTTTGTAAAGGGCATTTCCAGGCCTTTCTTCTCAGTCTATCTGAGTCTGAAGCTCTGCTGAAAACTGTTCAGCATCATAGTCACACACAAGTGTCCACTGGACAGCAAGTGGTCATTGTACATGAGATTCATTGGCCAGGTTCTCACGCAAGCTAAAACATCAAACCCAACCCTCTTCCGTGGAGTTAATTCTGCCTCATAGTGACCCTGGATAGAGTTTCCCAGGTTGTAAATCTTCATGGGACCAGTTAGCTTACTTTTTCTCCTGATGAATGGCTGGTGGCTCTGAATAGATGAACTTGTGGTAGCAAACCAGTGCTGACCCAACATAATATCCATGTTATTGTTGTTGTTGTTGTTGTTAGGTGCCATCAATTTGGCTCTAGCTCATATTGACCTTCTATACAACAGAAGGAAACACTGCACCATCCCCACAAGTGTGGTCTGTCTGTTGGTCCGACTGCGGTGGCTTGCATGTTGCTGTGATGCTGGAAGCTATGGCACCAGTATTTCCCATGCCAGGAGGGTCACCCAAGGTGGGCAGGTTTCAGCAGAGTCCCAGACTAAGAACAGACTGGGAAGAAGTAGTAGACTGTCCACTTCTGACAGATTAGCCACTGAAAATCTTATGTATGAACATTATATATATCTTTAAAGAAGTAGAGAAATGACCTCAACAACATGGTGTACATGTTCCGGTACCATTGCACCCCTGGCAAGCCCCATGGCCCCGTTAAGGCTGAGAACAAGAGAGGTGTCGTCAATGGGAAGCCCATCTCTATCTTCTAGGTATGCGATCCCGCCAACAACAAGTGGGGAGAATTAAGTTGTAGAGTCCACCAATGTCTTCACAACCATTGAGAAGGCTGGGGCTCACTTGACAGGTGATGCCAAAGGGGTGATAATTTATTCCCGTTCTGCCAGTGACCCCAGGAGCAGTATGATATCTCCCTCGAGATTATCAGCAATGCCTCCTGCACCAACAATTGCTTGGAAAGCTACCAAGTACAATGACATCAAGAAGGTGGTGAAGTAGGCACCAGATGGTCCCCTAAAAGGCATTCTGGGATGCACTGAGGACCAGGTTGCCTCCTACGACTTTTAACAGTGGTGCTCACTCTTCCACCTTTGATGCTGGGGCTGGCATTGCCCTCAACGACCACTTTGTCAAGCTCCCTTCCTGGTATGACCTTGAATTGGCCTACAGCCACAGAGTGGTGGACCTCATGGTCCACATGGCCTCCAAGGAGTAAGAATGGCTGTACCACCAGCCCAACATCAGCCTCAGCCCTAAAGGAAGAGAGGCCCTCAGGTGATGGGGAGTCCTTGCTTGAACCAGACCCCCTCCCCAACACACTGAGAATACCCCATCATCAAGCATTTCCTTCCAGACCTCCGGAAGGAGAGGGGCTTAGAAGGCCCAACCTTGTCATGCTCCTTCAATAAAGCCCACTCTACCCAGCCACAGGGAAACCTGGTGGTGTAGGGGTTAGGCTTGGATTGCTAACTACAAGGTCAGCAGTTTGACAGCACCAGCTACTCCATGGGAGAAAGATGGGGCTCTCTACTCCCCCTATAGTCTCAGAAACCCACAAGGGCAATTCTTCCCTGTCCGATAGGCTCACTATGAATCAGCATCAGGAGGCAGGGAGTTTGTTGTGTTATAGGTTTCTGTACCTAGCCACAAAAAGAAAACCAAAAATAACACATCAAAAAGATTAGCCGTGGCTAATTTGAAAGGAAAGAATCATGAGGATTAAGAGTGATATTTCTTTTCTTTCCTTTTCATTTCTTAAGTGCTCAATCAACAAATGTTTACGGAGGACCTGCTATGTGGCAGGCTCTGGACACAGGCCAGTGAGCAGGACAGAGAGAGGCCTCTCCTTCATCAGTTGATATGCTAATAGGGACGAAGGACAACAGACAAATCCAGGAAATAGGCAAAACACTATCGCAACTTGTGACATGTGCCAGGAAGAATCAAAGAATAGCCAAGATCGCGAATAATAGGTTTAGGAGAAGCTGACAAGGTGGCTTAGATTGAGCCAAAAAGGATTTAAAGAGAGAGAGAGCTGACCACGCAAAAGTAGCTAGAAAAGCTTTCTAAATTCAGAGTGAGATGACAGGTGAAAATTCTAGCCCTGAACTCCCCTCGCTCCCCACCACCACCAGTCTGTACACAAATAATATGATAATAGATCAGAAAGTGGTGAGTATGATGGAAATGAACATGCAAAGGCCCTGAGGCCCGCACGCATGTGGGATGCTCCAAGAAACCAACAACAGCAGAGAAGCCCATGGGACTGTCAGAAAGTGTTAGCAGACTCAACAGCAACACACAGAGGGGCGCAAAGCACAGTGATTACTAGGTGTGGGGAGAAAGGAAATGATCGGATAAAGATGAAGCTGGGTTTGTTAAAGTCTAGAGGCATACTACTTACCGTTTGAAGAGAGAAGCCATCCACCCCAAAATATTACCAAACCCAAACCCACTGCCATTGAGCTGATTCTAGACGTAAAGTTCCCAAGCCTGTAAATATGTACAGTAGCAAACGGCCTCGTCTTTCTCCTGTGGGGTGCTCAGTGGGTTTGAACCCCTGATCGTGTGGTTGGTAGCCCAGTGAGTATCCTAAAGCACACCAGGAGGGTCCCAGTGAGAAATACTAGGGAGGGTTATTTTGAAAGGGTGGAAAGGAGAGAACCTGATGAGAGGAGCCTGTATATGCAAAAGCCCTGAGGCAGGAAAGCAGCCTGTGTGTGGTATTAAGAACAAGAATGTAGTACGTGTGGACAGGAAGGGGAGACTCACATGAGAGAGGATGATGATGCATGGCTTTGGTAGCAGCCATACATGGTCGCACAACAGCTCAGGATCATGATCATACATTCATTCAAGAAGCACTTAGTGAACATTGAACTCTAGACAAGCAAGCGCGCTAGAAATGGGGTTATACCTGGCGCAGACATGGTCCCTGCTCTCAGGAAGGCTTTAAGGCAAATCGGAGGCAAAACCAGGATCTCAGAACTCCCACTTGGCATCACAGCAAATTGGGGAAGTGCCAGTGATGAATTTCAGGAACCTGGTGTCTTACTCCAAGTTTGCCACAAGCTTGAAGCAAAAATAGCAGCTCCACTGGTTTTCGTCAACTTTCTTTGGGCAGAGCCATGGGCATCTGAGCTCTTAGTCACTCGTTTGGCCAGCCAGCTCTTGTTGGCCACGAGCTCGGGCCGACTGTGTGAAGAGGTGGAGGCACGGAGGCTAGAGAGAGGTTCTGGAAGAAGCCCGCCGTCACTTGGTGAGAAGTGGATAAACCACTACAAGCTGCAGTGTCCCAAGGATGGGTCTGCACTATATCACCAGGTGGTGATTAACATGGGTTTTCACAAACAGGTGGCAGATGTCAGCTGCTTTGATGACTTTAAAGTTGTAAGTGTACAAAAAATCCTTTCAACAGGTGTCAGGGTGTTTGAGTTGCAACGTTACATTTAGGAAGGCAGAGAGCTAGGTCAGGGCACCTGAGGAATACTCGGATGGAGGTATCGATAAGGTTTAGAAAGTAAAGACATGGGCACGGACCACCTGGCAGTGTTAAGGATGACTTCCCAGGGGGAGGCAGGCGGCACAAATGATAAGCACTTGACTACTTCCCAAGAGGTTGATGTGGTTGAACCAAGAAGTTCAAACCCATCGACAGGCTCCTTGGAAGACAGGCCTGATGATCTGCTTTGGACTACTACATTAAAACCCTAAGAGGGGGGTTCTACACAGGACCCCACCATGAGTGCTAAGTGACTCCCCAGCATCTGGTACAGGCACCCCAGGGGATATGATGCTGGAGCTGAGTTTTCAAAGGAAGTGGGACTTTTCACTCGGAGAGCAGAAGAATCGAGGGTGCCCAGCTCTCACTAGGATGCCGCTGAAGAGCATCACATTAGGAGATCCAGCAGAGGACGAGACGCATGTAGATCAGAACTCCCCATCCTATGAGAGACCAGGCCCGCTGCTGGGGCAGACACTGATGGAATCCTTAAGATGACAAGAGCCGTAGTCACTCTGTGGAGCTGGACCTGAACTCGCCCTTGTGTTAGAATAATCCGACGCGTGAGATCGAAAGGACAGCAGTGGCCCCACGCACAAGCGTTCAGAGGGTTAGGAAGGAAGGAGGCAGGGAGACAGGAGACACAGGGAGCACGTGGGATGAGCGATGGCAGGTACACTGGTGAGGGTGGCAAGGAACGGGTTGAAGTAAAATGTGGATGAATGGCTGAATGTAAAACGAAGGAGGTGCTCTGTAAACCTTCATTTAAATCGCAATAAAATGTTGAAGGAATAAAGGAAGGGGTTTAGGAGGTTTGCATACATGTTTGTAACCTAAGATGTGCCCCATACAGGGTGCTTCTCCATGTCACTTCTGACTCTGGTTGCAGAGCCCAAGGGAACAATATAAAGCCCTGCTCGGCACTTTAGAGAGCTGCCTGGAAGGGAACCTGAGAGGAGGCAGAAGGTGGGACGAAGGCAGACATTGGAACCACTGAGAAAGAGCCTACTTCTCCTTTTGTTCTACCAGCTCACTCCCCATCTCCCCTCCACCCTCTCTGGTTCTACCTTCCCTCCTCTGTGCCTTCACGGCCACCTCGTCCAAACAATAGGGCAGCAAGAGCATCCCTACACAACAGGCACGCAGTTTTAGTCAATGTGCATGGTCCTTGGCTCAGGCATTAGGCAATGGTGGAGGAGTCGCTCTGCGTCCTAGCCAGGGGCCTGTGTGGTGTCACGGGCCAGCTCTCGGGCAGGGCCGCAACGTGTTCGGAAACTGCTTTTCACTCTGGTTCCGTGAGAGCCATGATGAGTAGCTGACTCTGTGTTCAGTAGCTGACCCTCACGTACATTTGTTTTATGCCAAGGGTTTGTGAAAATATCATATATATATATGGGTATATATATATATATGTGTGTGTATATACATATATACCCATACTTACCTATTTTAAAAAATATATTGTTTTTTTAAATCATTTTATTAGGGGCTCATACAACTCTTCACAATCCGTACATACATCATTTGTGTCCAGCACATTAGTACATATGTTGCCATCATCCTCACAACACCTGCTTTCTACTTGAGCCCTTGGTATCAGCTCCTCATTTCCCCCCTCCCTCCCTGCTTCCCCCTCCCCCAAACCCTTGGTAATTTATAAATTACTATTATTTTATCATATCTTACACCATCCGACGTCTCCCTCACCCACTTCTCCGCTGTCCGTCCCCCAGGGAGGAGGTTATATGTAGACCTTGTCATCTGTTCCCCCTTTCTCCCTCACCTTCCCTCCACCCTCCTGCTATCACCACTCTCTCCACTGTTCCTGGGGGGTTCGTCTGTCCTGGATTCCCTGGATTCCCAGTTCCTATCTGTACCAGTGTACATCCTCCGGTCCAGCTGGAAATGTAAGGTAGAATTGGGATCATGGTAGTGGCGGGGGAGGAAGCATTTAAGAACTAGAGGAAAATTGTATATATTGTTAAAAATTGTTTGAAACAATGAAAGTATTCGGCTTCACAAGACCTAAGTGTTGAAAAGTAAGGATGTTACTTTAAGTACTAAGGTCAGCCTGGCCCAAGACTGGGGATTTTCCATGGCCTCATATGCCCGTGAAAGTTGGACAGGGAGTAAGGAAGACCTGATAAGAATCTAAGCTTCTGAATTATGTTGCTAGAGAAAGATATTGAAAGTACCATGGACTTCCAAAAGCAGCAAGAAATCTGACTTGGCAGAAGCATGGTCAGAATGCTCCTTAGAGGCAAGATAGTGGGCCTTCACCGTGTATGTTGGACATGTTTTCAGGAGAGCCCAGTCCCCAAAGAAGGACATCGTGCTTGGTAACGTAAAGGGGCAGTGAATGAGGAGCCCTTTGACAAGCCGGACTGGCATGGTGTCTGCATCGATGGGCTCAGACAAAGCAATAGTAAGGATGGCACAAAATCAGCAGCGTTTTGTCCTGTTGTACACAGGGTCTCTGTGAGTCAGGACAGACTCCATAACATCTAGCAACCACAAAAACAAACTTTTTAATGTGAGCTCTTACTCAGTGACCTCGTAGGACAAAGTAGAACAGACACATTGACCTTGTAGGACAAAGGAGAACGGACACATAGTGTTCTGAGGCAGTCAATCTTTAGGGAAGCAAACTGCCTCATCTTTCTCCCACTGAGCAGCTGGTGGGTTTGAAACACCAACTTCTCAGTTAGGAGCTGATCACTTCCATTGCATCAGCAGAACTCCTACCTAAGCTCCATACCTACAGCTCTATCTGGAGTTTCTGGGCAGTGTAAGTGTTTAACACGCCTGGCTGCTAACTGGAAATGTATTCAAATTCATCAGAGGCAACTCAGAAGCAAGGCCTGGCAACCTACTTCTCACCAATCCGCCACTGAAAACCCTATGGAGCAAAGGCCTACACGGATGCACATGGGATCACCGTGGGTCTCAAGGGATGTTTTAATATATATCTGTCTCTGTAGTTGTAGGGACCTGATCGTGCTGCCATGGAACTGTGCGACGGAGAACTGCAAGGTCATCGGTTTAAACCCATAGTCATTCCATTGGAAAAAAGATAAGGCTCTCTGCTCCCATAAAGATTTATCACCTCAGAAACACTATATATAGTCACTCTCAATTGGAACGGACTCGATGGCCACAGACGTGGTTCAAACCCAATAGGATTCCAGCTCATCACAACAGGATAAAGCATCCCCCTTTGAGATTTGAAAATGTTGGATCTTTTATGGGAGGAGGCAGCCTCATCTTTCTCCCTTGGAGTCACCGGTGGGTTCAAAATGCTGACTTTGCAGTCAGAAGCTCAATGCACAACCCACTCTGCCATCAGGGCTCCTTGTTGTTTTAGTTTGTTGCTGTCTAATAAATTCGAACTCTTGGTGGCCCCATGCATCTGAGTCGAGCAACATTCCATTGGGTTTTGAATGGTTGTAATTTTTTGGATGTAGATCAGCAGGTCTTTCTTGCGAGGCACCTCTTGAGTGGGTCCCAACCATACCTTTCCGTTACTAATAATGCACTTAGCCATTTGAGTCACCCATTTGTTCCTAACCCTATACCTTCCTCTGTCTCTATCTGTGCCGAATACAACCCTAAGCAATGTATATGTACATACCTAGTTAATCCTCAAAACTTGCCTATGACTGCCTCTATTTTAAAAAGGAACAGAGAGGGCAGGACTTCACTCAGAGGCACCAGCAGTAGCCACCACCTACCAATCGTGACCCACAGGCCCCCCATCTCTAACCCTCTCAGCAGGGAGCCCCATGCCTACTGCTATATTACCACTGCCCCATCTCTTTCCAGAAAGGCTCAGCAAGGTGAAGTGTGTTGTCAAGGTCACCCAACCAGATGCTTACCCCAATTCCCAGCATCCACTACCAGTTTTGTTGTTACTCTTGTTCACTGGTTTGTTTTCTTTCTGTAAAACCATCATGCTGTTGAAATGCCTCCTGACCAGTGAGTGACCAATCAGCCACTAGCCTCGTGCCCAGCTTTGCTTTTCCCATTTTCTGGGAAGGAAGACATTGAAAAATGAACTCTTCTTCTGGGCTCAACAACAAGAAACACACAAACAACGATAACCGCATTCTCTTACAGTTTATAAACACCCCGTATGAGATGCCGAGAGACAGCAGGGTAATTCCAGACACATAACGAACAAATAGCAAATGTAATAGTGTGGGCCTTGTTTATACTTCTGCCATCAACTTTAATGATGAGCCTATTTATGCTAAACTTCACTGCATTATTGGAGTCATTAGTGCCTGTAAGTGAGTGATAATGTGCTTGAAACTTCCACCAGTACGCGTGGCTTTCTGTGACTCTTATATTTCAACATTGGGAGAGGCGGCTCCAAGGAGTATTTCCATACGCCGCAAAAAAGGCTTCGACGTTATGCCCGAGGAAGTGACCTCATGGCCAAACAAGCTTGGGAGGCCAATGAAAGGGAGTGGAGCAGGTCTGTGGGTCACGAAGTCTCTAACAGGGTATGAGATACCCATATACCTTCTGAATCACCAAGATGGAACACATCGCAGCAGACTTTATGGAAGTACCACTAAGAGAAACTTTTCTTTCTCAAGGGAGGCTCGCTCTATCAGTCCAGTAAGACGCTAGTGTAATCAAAGTCCTGAGATTCACAGTAGCAAAAATCAGTATTTAACTCCTAAACGACGCATAAGATTTTAACATCTATATCTGCAACAATGGGGTCAAGTATAAGGCCAATTGTGAGGATGGTGCCGGACCGGACACTGCTTCCTTCTCTTTCACATGGGGTCGCTCTGCGTCGGAAGTGACTTGAAGGCATCTAACAACAACAACAACAACATATCTCTATTTGGGTTGTCTTTCATTGCTGTCAAATCAATTCTGATTCCTGGTGACCCAAAGTGTATGAGGGCATTCTCGGGGGTCTTCAATGGTTGTGGTCTGTTGGAAGTAGATCACCAGGCCTTTCTTTCGTGGTACCTCTGATTGGGTTCAAACTATCAACCTTTCTACTAATAGTCCAGTGCTTAGCCATTTGCATATGGCCTCACTACTGAGCGTGAGCCCTAGGTCTTGCTGGGCCTAACAAAGCATCCAAGCATATGTATACACGTATGCAAATCCACATGTACACGCAGGTATCTATTCATCCTGGGGCAGTGGAGTGGGTTTGGACACTTTGGGTTAAGAATGCCAAATTCTGTGGGTGTTCGTAAAAAAAGCCCACTGCCATTAAGTCCCTGGTGATTCCCAGTGGCCCTACGAGACAGTTTAGAACTGCCCCTGTGGGTTTCTGAGACTGTTAACTCTTTACAGGACCAGAAAGCCCTGTCTTTTTCCCTTGGAGAGGCTGGTAGTTTTGAACTGTTGACCTTGAGTTTAGCAGGCCAGCTTCTACCCACTACACTACCAGGGCTCCCATAAGTGTCAAGTCCCCATCGAATGAAGGCAGTAAGGTTAGAATCAGAGCTTCAGCACAGTAACTCCAAATGGCCATTTTCCTTCAATCGACTTGAGCCAGATATGTCGTATGACCTCAAGTCCCCCCACACTGGAAACCACAGGGACCTTCAACTACCAGGGATGAACAGCTTCATTAGATCCTCAAAGGATACGTATTAAAGATGTCAAGCTACATCAGCATTCTCTCCAAGGACTAGTCGTTATTAGCAACAAACTGCATGTGGTCTCAGTGAAGCCTGGAAAAGATATGATCAACCCCAGGGCCATGAGTGGGTCTTTTCAGCATCTCAGCTGGGGCTTGATGGCATGGGACTCTTCGGCATTCTCATGCAACTGGCATTGGCCTTGTCTGTGGCATCTGAAGAAACACCCCAGCTATTCACCAGCTCACTCTCATTCACGGGGGACTCAATCGCATCTATTTTCATATCCATCACTGGCCTCTACTTCTCCAATGGAGGTTCCATGAGGTCAGGAACATACGGGGCACATTCATTACCATAGCATCCATACCGAGAAGAGCGCTTACCACGGGGAACCAAAAAACCAACCTCACTAACACTGAGTTTGTTCTGACTCATAGGACCCTCTAGGATAGCATTTCTGTGGCTCTGATCTTTATGGGACCAGAGTGACTGGTGGTTTTCAATGGCTGACCTTGTGGTCAGCCTGAGCAGCCCAGTGCATGGCCCACTGTGCTGCCGCCGGGGCTCCTTTGCCCTAGAGAAAGCACCCCATAAGTATTCGTGGAGGATTCAATGTATTTCCTTCTTTAAGGGAATTTGTATTAAGATTCTCAGGTGTCCTGCCTTGAAGGTGACAGCCCTGGGTTTTAACTTCCCTTTCTGCTTTGAACACTTAGAAACCACAAATGGCACACCACACTTCACTGGAAAGAACTGAAGGAGGCGGGAGGGGGAAATGACAAAACTCAAGACAGTGGATTCTACGGGCAAAACTAAACCAGGATATCACTTTGAAGACTAAGGAGCAATTGGCCCAAGCAAGAATATTTTCAACTGCCTCGTGTGCATGCAAAAGCTGGACCGTGAATAAGAAAGACCAAAGAGGAATTGATGCCTTTGAATTCAGGTGCTGGTGAAGAATGTTAAATATATGATTCTTTGCCAGAAGAACCCATCTGTCTTGGAAGAAGGATAACCATAATGCTTCCTAGAGGAGAGGCTGGTCAAAGTTTGTCTCATGTACTTTATATAGGTCAGTGGTTCTCAACCTGTGGGTTGTGACCCATTTGGGGGTCGAACAACTCTTTCACAGGGGTCACTCGATTCATAACAGTAGCAAATGACAGTTGTGAAGTAGCAACGAAAATAATTGTGTGGTTGGGGGTGACCACAACATGAACTGTATGAAAGGGCCATGGCATTGGGAAGGTGGAGAACCACTGGTCTAGGTGATCTAAAGGGACCAGTCTCTGGAGCAGAAACTCGTGCTTGGTAAAACAGAGAGCAAAAAACGGAGAAGACCCTCAATGAACTGGATTGACACACTGGTGGCAGCAATGGGCTCAAACATAGCAAATGACACATAGGAGGATGGCACAGGGACTGGCAGTGTTTCATCCTCTTTTAAGTAGGGTTACAGTGAGTCCAAATTATCTAGAAGGCATCGAATACCGACAACAGATTTGGCCAGACTGCCACTCTCCTTCCTATGCATGCTGAAACAAAAATCAGAAAATGCTACCATGCGATGGAGTTGATTCAAACTCATGGTGATTTTGTGTGTTGCTGAGGACAATCACACCCCATTGGAGTTCCAAGATTGTGACCTTTGGGGAACAACAGACCACCAAATCTGTCACCTGAGGCACTCCTGGATGGGCTGACACCACCAACTTCTCTATTAGTTGCCAGGTGCTAGACCACTAGGACTTCCCAATCTAACCCATTGCACAAGCAATAAAGCAATTAGGACAACCAGTGAAGAAGGAAGTCTTTACATAAGCCCTTGAGTTCATACTCTAACCAGAAGGTCAGACTCTTCCATAAGCCACCAGGAGGATGGGAGTTTTTATGTAGCTTGAAGTATGACAGTGGACAAAGTCAACCATTTGAATCAGCTTTCTGGACACAGTGCATCCAAAAAAGCCTTCAGGTAGTTGGGAGGAAGGATTCCTCCCCTGTGGCTTCTCTGATTCTCCTACCTAGCTTCCCTGTGTGTCTTTTGTTATGTGGTCTGCCTGCCCATAGACACTTTCATTGTCATTAAGTCAATTCTGGCTCACAGCTACCATAGAGGGCAGAGTAGACCTGCCCCTGTGGGTTTCTGAGCTGGTAAATCCCTACAGGACTAGAAACCTCATCTTTCTTCCATAGAGAAGCTGGTAATTTTCTCACTGCTGAGCTTGACATCAGCAGCCTAATGCATGGTGGCTACACCCACGGTGGAAAAAACACCAGTCGATTCCAAAGGTGAATGGTGAGGCTTTCTGTTCCTGCAGAGTCATAGCTTCAGACAGGCAAAGGGGCAGTTCTAGTCTATCCTGTAGGATTTCTATGAATAGAAAGACTCTCCCAGGCATGGATACTACAGTATACTACATCCATGATGTAGTGGGCTATGCATAAGTGTTGGTAACTGCAAGGTGAGCAGTTCAAAACCATCAGCTTCCTGGAAGAAAGACAAGGTTTCCTACTCCCATAAAGAATTAGTCTCAGAAATGCACAGGGGCAGTTCTAAACTATCCCATAAAGTCCTTGGAGTCAGGATTGACTCAATGGCATTAGAACGACAACCATAACCCCGTCTAAATAGCCTGAACTTCTCACATGCCCTGGAAGCGTCTGCTTGACCTCTGGCCAGCCTTGATCAGTAGGACAAGAGGGCTATCAAGTCTCTGGCAACCCACAGACTGGCCAGTGGCCGGTCCATCTACACTGTCCCGAGAGAATGCGCAGATCTAAGAGTCGCGGAGAATAACACTTGGTCATGGGCAATAGCGCGGTGGGGCCTTATCAAATCCTGGCAGCATGCCGCCAGACTGGTGCAGGAATGAGCAGAGCAAAACCACTCAAAACACAGAGGAATTAAGCAGAAGCAGGAACAAAAAATCAGGGGGGCCGCGTCAGTCGAAGGAATTTGAAAAGCCGGGTCTGCACTCTTACAGAGAACAAGAGGTGATTTTCACTCCTAACAGATGTGTAACTCCCACTCCCTAGAGGCCTGATTAGTTTTTAGTTCTTGGATCTGTGAGTTTGTCCCCATAATCATATGCCCTTTCCCTGAACTTGCTTGTGTAGCTCTTCCTACACAACTCACTCGACAGCTGATGAGAACAACTAGTAGGAGCTAAGAAGAGCCGGCCTTGCTGTGTCTGAAATCAGGGTTCTCCTCTCTGTGGAAATGCGGTTGCCTACAGGGCACTGACTGGCTCATTCTGAACCTATCACCTGCTAAGAACTGCATTTCCACCACAAATGTACTGAATCTACATCTTAACAAGATTCTTATAAATACATAAACCCACTACCCTCGGATTGATACAGACTCCTAGGGACCCACACTGCACAGACTATTTGAAGGTGCTGAAAAGCAAAGTGGTTAACTTGAGACCCAAGGTGGGCCTGACCCAAGCAAGGGTATTTTCAGCTGCCTCAGATGCATGTGAAAGTTGGGCACTGAATAAGGAAAAGCAAAAAAGATTCGATGCAGTTGAATTATGGTGCTGGTGAAGAATACTGAACATATCGAAGACTACCAACAGAACCTGCTGTGACTCCGTCTCATGTACTTTGGTCATGTCAGAAAAGACCTGTCCCTGGGGAAGGACCTCATGCTTGGTAAAGTAGTGCAGCACCAAAAAAGAGGAAGACCCTCAACCAACAAGATGGGCTGACACAGTGGCTGCACCAATAGGTTCAAACAGAACAACTGTGAGGACGGCGCAGGGTCGCGCAGGCAACATTTCATTCGGTTGTGAGTCAGAATCAACTCAGTGGCAACTAAGCACGACACCACAGGGACCCAATGGAGTATTTCTGAGACTGTAACAAAGGAGGCAAAGGGCTTCAATTTTCTCCCACAAAGCAGCCGATGGGTCTGAACTGCTGTCCTTAAGGTGAGCAACCCAACACCTACCCACAATGCCAGCGAGGCTTCTATGTCTATGTAAGATCTTGTTAAAATGTAGACTCTGACTCAGTCTCTCTGAGTTGGGAATGCATATTCTCCATAAGTGGTAGAACCCGTCAAAGCCTGGGTTTTCCACCCTCCCTTCAGGATCCTTCTTAAGACCCACCTACGATGTACAGTCTTCTCTGAGCCCTGGAAAAAATGATCAACCCATCCTACCCACGCCCCCAACCAGCCTCACACTCTTAATCCTGACCTTTAATGCCAGGTGACTGAAAGTGGCAGTCGGTGGGAGAGAGATGAAGTTGCTGCTACCATGAAGATACGCACTCCTGGGAACACTGCCGAGGGTTGCTTCTGCTCAACTCGATGGCAATGGGTTTATGCATTTATAGGAATCGCCTGGGGACCTTGGTAAGATGCACATTCGGATTCAATTGCATTAGTTGCAGGTTGGCCATTGCATAAGGAAGACCAAAGAAGAATGGGTGTATTTGAACCCCGGTGCTGGCAAAGAATACTGAAAGTACAATGAACTGCCAGAAGGACAAATAAATCCATCTCAGAAGCAGTACAGTCAGAATCCCCCTTCGAAGCAGGATTGGGGAGACTTCGTCTCAAGTACTTTAGACACGTTGCCAGGAGAGACCAGTCCCCTAAAAAAGGACATCATACTTGATAAAGTGGAAGCTGCAACAAAAAGAGGAAAAGCCTCAAAGAGATGGATTGACACAGTAGCTGCTACAGCGAGCTCAAACATGGTGCCAATTCTGAGGATGGCACAGGACAGGGCGTGCTTTCATTCTAGTGTACATACTCTTGCCTTGAGTAGAAACTGGCTGGATGGCACCTAAGAACAGCAACAATGTCAGGTGACATCTACTAGAATTCCTTCCCTCCTTCCCCTACTCGTTGACTTACCAATACTGGTTGCTGTCACGTCAATTCCAAAGCACGGTGACCCCACATGTGCCGGAATGAAACTATAATCCACGGGGTTCTCAATGGCTGGTTTTAAGGGAGTAGATCACCAGCTCTTCTTCTGAGCACCCTAAGGGGTCGACTGGAGCTCCCACGCTGTCCGTGAGCAGCCAAGCACCACCCAGGGACCCCTTCTGCTGCACTAGGTACTAGTTATATGAAGATGAAAAAGACCGTCTTTAACTTCTAGAAGCCTCTCCCAGAATCAACATCAATTGCAGCTCTGAAGAGAAATGATTCAACAGAGCCCACCAATGGGCTGAGAACCCTAAGGCCTCCCAGGTGTTGTGCGGGGTCTGATCTGGAGCCCAACTGTTTGTGATGAGTCCTAAGCTCAACTTTGCTCCGTCCAGTGAACGCAGGAATTGATCATCCCGCAGACCCCAGCTAAACCTATCATCAGAACACAGAGACAAAGAGAATGACTTCAACTGCTGCTGCCACGTAGACATGGACATGATGCATGTTTGTCGAGATGGATGGAAAATACTTCTTCATAAGTAGAGGATGCTCACAAACAGTCCCTGAGACAAGCCCTTATGGACACAACACTAAGTGCGCTAAATGCACTGTACACACATGCTTGATTCAGCAGTCCACACGCCTCCAACATGTTCGGCAACATGAAAGGCCACATTCAAGTCATGCTATGTCCCAATATTGATCTGTGGCTGTTCTTCCCTTTCACCAGGCTCATTAGCATGATTACAGCAATTATATTTTAAACGGGGCGAAGAGAAATGCATGCTTACGTGAATGACAAATCTAAAATGGGCAAAACACAAAGAGAAAGAGCAGCATGGCACAAAAGGGTGCAATGGTTCTGATCAAGAGTGTCCTATGTGAGTGCCCTTATCAGTGTCACCGCTGTGGTCAGGCTCCATCCAGTTTGTGCTAACCCAGAGCATCCCTCCAGCCCTCCGTACAACACACCAGAACACTGCCCAATCCCGGGCCACCCTCCTCAAGCACTGTTATGCTTGAGGCCATCGCTGTTGCCACTGTGTCCATCCATCTCTCAGAGAGCCCTTCCTCTCGGTAGTGGACCCTCCTACGTTAGCAAGGCCCCTGTGCTCTTCCAGGGATGAGGAGCTTTTTCTAGCTTCCATGGTAGAGCAGGCATAATGGAGGTTGGCTACCTGCATGGAGTCCTGTAATTTATCATTTGCTCTTCGAGCCAGAGTCCTAAGGGGCAAAACCAAGGTAAGCAATATTAATGAATTGTCAGATTTCGAAGTTTAAAGAGAAAAAAGCATCCCATCTAGAAACTTGAAGGGCAATCTTCCAATCAAAAACCAACCAACAAAAATAAAACCCAAACCACTAGTTCAAGGTGACAAGACAGAACCCACATCCACAGAATGATGCCGAGGGTCAAGCCAGAAGGTTTGTGGGGTAACTGCTGTTTATTACTGATTTATTTTGCCCATTGAGGGAATCCATTTGCAGCCATTAATGGCTTTGGATTCATAGAGTTGACAATGTCACAATTCATGGACATTTCTGGACGGGCATGCGCCAAGCCCTCTGTAAGCACTTGCAGGCACTCTCCCACGATGCACAGAGGATCGAGTGTTCCAAGGACTTCCATGCTAAAGAAGTGGGGGAAATACCCTGTCATCCAACAGCTACATATATTTATAGATCCTCCTACAATCAGGCAGTTGTGAAATAATAGATATTAAAAGGGACTTTCCTCATCTGAGCTATTTTCATCTAAACCTTCTCTCCCCTCCCCACCCTTCTCCCTTGACTTGCAAGTGAGTCTCTTGGGAGAAGTTGTAATTTATTGATTCTGATTAGGATGAATGAGTATCGTTCTAAACCCATCATGCATATGCAGTGCTCCCCCCCCTCCCCACCACCACCAAAAATAATTTTTTTTAAGAACAAAAGTTTTTGGAGGGTTTGGGGTGTTCTATTTATTTATTTACTTATTTATTTATTTACAGATCATCATAAATCAATACCTCGTAGACACACTGTCAGGTACAGAATACTCTTACTTAGGATGGAAAACGAATCATGCATAATGATCTTTAATCAATACAGAGCTAATAAATCAGCAGTGTAAATAAGAGGAGAGAGTCTTATTTCATCTTCAGTCATGCACTGAGCAGATACACCAGGGCTTTGTCTTGTGGTTAAAAAAATGGCTCCCAGGGTGGTGTGCGGAGTCCGAAGGTCAGCAAAGACCAGTTCACTGAGGGATTTTCAATGCAGAAAGCATACGTGGGTGGAACATTAAAGGGCACGCAGCACAAATGTCAATTAATGTATTATTCTTCTACAAACGTCCGTTAGCAAGTGTTTTGGTGACTTTGAAGCACCTGCCCTGCCCGTGGGAATAAAAGAGAGACCTCTCACTTGAACTTTGATTCAATGAAGTTTAGGAGAAAACTTATCAGCATAGACCAAAGCCTTCACAGTCAGAGCAGCGGCTTGCCTGGCCAGCCCTCATTAGCCCAACTCCTTGGAAATCACACAACCCAGGTTCCCTTTTGTTCCAGCCACCAGTTAGCTCTAGAGCAGTGGTTCTCAACCTTCCTAAAGTCGCGACCCTTTAATACAGTTAATCATGTTTTGGTGACCACCCTCCTCCCCAACAATAAAATTTGCATTGCTACTTCATAACTGTAAGTTTGCTACTGTTATGAATCGGGTACCCTCTGTGAAAGGGTCGTTCGAACCCAGCACCCAGGAGATCAGCTAACCTTGAGGGAAGCCGCCCATGGCTGATCCCAAAGCACCACTCGGCTCTCTTCTCTTTCTCTTCGTTGTCCTTGTCAGGCACTGCCATGTTGGTTCTGACTCAACCTCATGTACAACAGAAGTAAGCATGGCCCGGTCCTGTGCCAGCCTCACCACTGTTGGGAGCCATTGTTGCAGCAACTGGCTTGCCCATGCACTGTTAAATTTTTAATCAATATTTGCAACTGTTCCTTCTCATTTTGAGTCATGCCCCATCAGTAAATGAAGGACGTGCAGGCTTACTCCAACTGCGTCGTTATGGTGGACTCTCTCAGGACGTTCTTCCCCAGCCATCTGTTGAGCACCTTCTAACCTGAAGGGGTTATCTTTGGGCACAGAAGAGGGTCTTTCTATGCCTCTCTGAGCTCTCAGTAACTTCTGGGGTTCCTGGGCTTTGGTACCATTGCTTCCATCTCTACCTTCACCTGGTCTTCCTCCCTCTGTGTATCTGGTTGTGTTCTCATGAGAGCATCAGTTATGGAATTTAGGCCACTCAAATCCATTATAACCTCATTGAACACATATAACACCGTCTCTGTTGGGATATTTGAATGGTTTGCCAGTTAGTATAAATGCTATTACAATAAATAATCATCAACATATACACCACTTGTCTGTGAGTCTGCTATACTGTGATGGTTGTGTGCTGCTGCGATGCTGAATGGTATGCTATTGTAATTCAAATACCAGTGGGGACATCCAAAGTGAATGGATTTCAGCTGAGTTTCCAGAGACTAAGAACACACTACTAAGAAGGAATAAGCCGTCCACTTCAGAGGCATTAGCCACTGAAAACCCTACTTAGAGCATCCAAACATTCTGAGTTACTGAAAACCTAATGAATAGATGCAAACATTGTCAAAGATAGAGCCAGAAGATGAGCCCTTCAGGGCAGAAGCACTCAAAATATGAATGAGAAAGAACTGCCTTCTCAAAATATAGTCGACTATAATGACATGGAGGGAGTAAAGCCTGTGGGAGTAAGAGGTTTGGAGACTTTCATTTGCCGATGAAGCATAGCTCGAAAATGAGAAGAAACAGTTGCAAATATCACCTGGTAATGGGAACTTGGAATGGATGCAGTATGAATCTCGGAAAATGGGGAGTCATTAAAAATGACACGGAATGCATAGAGATGGATATTCTAGGCGTGTGGTGAGCTGAAATGGACTGGTATTGGCCATTTTGAATCAGAAAAGCACATGGTTGACTATGCTGAGAATGACCCAAACAAGAGGAAGGGCGCTGCATTCATCATCAAAAAGGACATTTCAAGAGCTATCTTGAAGTACCATGCTGTCTGGGATAGGGTAATGTCTGTCCTCATACTTAAAAAAAAGGAATCAATACAACCATTATTCAAATGCATGCATCAACCACTAAAACTAACGATGCAGACATTGAAGCATTCTTCCAAAGTGCATAGTCTAAACTGGATCGAACAGGCAATGAAGACGCATCGATAATTATTGGCCATTGTAATTCAAAAGTGGAAACAAAGAGGAAGGAATGGTTGTTGGAAACTAGGGTCTTGGGGAGAGGCACAAGGCTGCGGATTGTGTGACAGGATTTTGCCAGCCCAACAACCTCTTTATCACAAACACCTTCTTTCAACAACACAATAGGCCACTAGACTTGTGGACTTTTCCAGATGGAATTCACAGAGATCAAATTGACTGCACCTGTGGGAAGAGACATTGAAAAGGGGCAATATCAGCCGTTTAAACCAGGCCAGAAGCCAACTGTGGAACAGACCATCTGAACCTCATAGGTAGGTTCAGATGAAAGCTAAAGAAAATCCAAACAAGTTCAGCAGTGCCAACATGTTACCATTAAAATATCTCACCCCAATTTCAAGAACAGATGCATTAAACACTAATGACAGCAGACCTGATGAGCTGTGGGATGACATCACGAACATCATACATGAAGAAAGACATCACTAAAAATACAGGGAATGAAAAAAAAAAAAGGCCAGTATAGATGTCAGAAGAGAGTGTGGCTAAGGCAAATGAAGAAATGATTAAATAAAAGACTTGAACAGACATTGTCAAAGGGCAGCTCAAGAACACAAAGCCTAATGTTATAATGAAATACGCAAAGGCCCAGATTAAAAACCCAAAATAGATGAACAAGTTCAGCATACCTGAAACTTAAAGAACTAGAGAAAAGTTTCAATCCTCAAGTTGCAAAATTAAAAGATTGAATGATGCGGGAAGTGTCAAAAGATAATAGAAGGTATGCAGAATCACTATACCAAAAGGAACAAGTTGACATTTAGCCATTTCAAGAGGTAGCATATGAGCAAGAACCAATGTACTGAAGGAAGAAATCCAAGCTGCACTCAAAACACTAGCCAAAAATAAGGATCCAGGAATTGTTGGAATACCAATTGAAATGTTTCAACAAGCTGATGAAGCACTTAAAACACTCGCTCATCTATGCCAAGACATTTGGAAGACAGCTACATGGATGACTGACTGGAAAAGATCCATATTTGTACCCATTGCAAAGAAAGGTGATCCAGCAGAATAAGCAGATTATAGAAGAACATCATTTATATTGTACTCAAGTAAAATTTTGTTAAAGATCAGCCAACAACAGTTGCAGTACTACATTGATAGGGAACGGCCCCCAGTTCAGGCCAGATTCAGAAGAGGGTATGTCATTGCTGGTGTCTGACGAATCTTGGCTTGGAAGCACAAAATAGAATAAAATTGTTTACTTGTGTTTCCTTGACGATGTCAAGGCATTTGACTGTGTGGATTATCAAAATCTATGGACAACCTTGAGAAGAATGGGCATCCCAGAACATTTCATTGTACTCATGGGATACCTACACATGGATCGGGAGGCAGTTGTGTGAACAGAACAAGGGATAGTGCAGTGGTTCAAAATGAGGAAAAGTCGGCATCGAGCTGGATCCCTCACCATACATATTCAATCTGTTTGCTGAGCAAATCATCAAAGAAGCTGGATCCTATGAAGAATGAGGCATCAGGCTTGGAGGAAGCTCATTAACAACCTGTGAAATGCAGATGACACAACCTTGCTCGCTGAAAGTGAGGAGGGCTTGAGATGCTTATGATGAAGATCAAGATAAAGTAGAGGGGCAGCAAATCAGACCAAAGCATGGAGGAGACGGACAGACACCATGACGCCAGCAATGGCCTCAGCCATTAGAACAACTGTGTGGAGCCCGCCACTCTGTCATGCTCTTGTTCATAGACTCGTGATGAGCTGGGACCGATTCAATGGCACCTAAAAACAACAGCACCCTGGTCAATGCTGTGCTGCTAACCCAAAGATCTGAGGTTTGAACCCACCAGCTGCTCTTTGGGAGCAAGCTATTGAATTTGTCTATAAAAATTACATCTGTGTTTCCCAAAGTGGGTGGTACTGCTGGAATAATCATGATCATAAATTGAATTTGAACAAGTAGTTCCCAATAAATGAAAAAAGGGCATTTGATCATTTCATGGATTTGATCACCATCAAGTATTCCCAAAATTAATGGTTGGGATTAAAATATGACACCCTACCCCAAACTGGAGCCTTTAAGAAAGCACATGTCTCCAGCGATCAGAGAAAGTGGGGTTTCCTCCAGCCTCACCTTGTTCACCACTCGGTGACATTTCCATGCGCTGACACTTCTGCTCAAGACAGAAGACATTAATTAAATAATTAGCCTCGCGCTCAGACATGTAAACAAACACAATTCATGAATTTGTTAATTGTTCTTCCCTGCTGCGGACATGAGCTATTGTTAGCAGCAGTAATAATAGCATTGCATCTGAATTCCAAGAGAGGCTCTTGGATCCAGGGGGCAAAGGCACTCAGATGGAGAAAAGGTGTGGGAGAGAAGAACAGGGGCTTTCTAGAAATCCCAGCAGATCAGTTGCTCTGTTCATACTCTCTCATGGAGGAGCGTCAGAACTGGTAAACCTGAAAAGGTCCTAGTCACTGGATAGTAGAATTTACACCAAACACTGAACATTCAATTATTTTGCCAGGCTTCCCACACCCAGAAATAAAATCATTTAGAAAACATCTCGAAGAAATGACAATTGAGTGTGGGGCGACGGAGGGGGAGGGAGAGATTATATATACCCAGAGAGAGAGAGAGACACACACCACACACACACATTAGTATTTCCCTGCCTTTCAGCCCAAGGAATATGGTAATTGATCTGAATAAAAATGAAAGTAGATGGTGCAGATTGGTGTTCAAATGTTCCTCCAGGATTTCTTTATAAATGAAGTATAAATAGCAATTATCGGCAGACGTGGGTGCATTGGACAGCAGACAGATGCTGGTCAGCAACAGGTGCCCAAGAGGAAATGCAAGAATAACTAGAAAGCAAACCCAAACATTTTCTGCTGTTTATTAACATGTCAATCACGCCCTCGTCCATAAAAATCTCCTGGATTTTCATTCACGTTAGAATCGAGCGTCATTCTCTCCTGCGCCATCTTAATGCGCTGGCCGGTGACTCCATGACACCTGCAAGGAGTGTGCGCTGCTTGTTTATGGACCGGGCTCTGGACGTGCCATCACTGAGACCCAGCTGAAACCAAACTAGGCCGTTGGCTCCAGAGAGACATGTTGGTCCTGATCACCAAAAACATCGACTCATCTAAACGGGGAAAGGAAAGAGGAGAGGAGGGAGTCGGAGAGGCAGACGGGAGAGAGAATAAAACAGAACAAATGACGGCAGGAAAAGGAAACACACAAGCTTTTTCATCAGGAAACCGAGAGAGAACAACGTGTAAAGAAGATGAACCCACGAAGGTCCCCCTCGGGAGCTGCCTTTCCCAAGTGCCCATTTGTGATGGATTAAATTGTGTCCCTCACCCTAAAATGTCTTGAACTGCTGGCCTTTGAACCTATTGATGAGACCTCATTTGAAAACTGAGTTTTCCTTTTTTCTTAATGAGCTTCTACTAGTAGGGGATTGGTTGACCCTAAACCTGATCAACTCCGAGTTAGAAGAAGACCAGCGTGGGAAGGCGGATGCCAAGAAACACCAAGGAGTAATAGGGCATGCCCAAGGATTGCTGACTGATGCAAGAAACTAAGAGAGGGTCACAGACAGAGTAGCCATGGCCTTGATTTGGACTTGCAGCTTCCAGAACTGTGCGAAAAGAAATGTCTTTCCTTTACACAACTCCCTTGTGGTGTGTCTATTAAGAAAGGAGCCCTGATGGTGTAGCAGTGCTGACAAGTTGACCTGCTAACCACAAGGTCAGCAGTTCGAAAGCACCAGTCACTTCTGCAGGAGGCAGACAAGGCTTTCTACTCCTGCATCGAGTTGGTCTAGAAACCGACAGGAGCCGTTCTATCCCGTCCTAAAGGCTGCTCTGTGTTGCGATCAACTCGATCAACTCGATGGCAGTGAGTTTGTGTTTGAGGTTCTTGGGATCAGAATCAAAACTCGGTGTGGGCCGGTGTATTCGGACTCATGGCCATCTCGTGTGCCTGCGGGGAATTGTGCTCCCCGGGGTTTTCAAAGGCTTGGTTTGCACAGAAGGATATCACTGGTTCTTGCTTCCACAAAACCACGGGGTGGATTTGAATCTCCAACCTTTGGCTGACAGGAGATTCCATAAAGTCACATGAGGTTGATCATGGTGAGGATGTTTCATTTGCTTCAAACTTGCAGGCCTACTTTGAGCCCCATCTTCTTCTGGAAGTTGCCCGAGGGAAGTTTTGTGATGCTTCCTCCCTGCCCTTGGACTTCCCTCAACTCCTGAGGTCTTGCCTGCCTCTCACTCTGCTCCCATTCCCTGCTGAGATCCCCAACCACACCAGTAGCCTCCAGAGGGCGGGGGCTTGGTTTCACTCCCTCTGACTTCCTCATAGACCCTGCGCCACCCCTTCTGCACAAAACTGCTCAAAGTGCCTCCCAAAGACGTCCAGCAAATGACGTTCTTCTAATAATATCTGACTGGAAAATCCAACAAATCCTGACTCATCACTCACTAACTCACTGCCATGGGGTCAATCCCAACTCGTTGTGACCCAGTAGGACAGGGTAGAACTGTCCCTGTGAGTTTCTGTGATGAACTCTTTAGGGAGTAGAAAGCCTGTCTTTCTCCCAGGGAGGGGCTGGTGCTTTGGAACTTCTGACCTAGTGATTAGCAGCCCAACAGATAGCCCACTATGCTACTAGGGATGCTTATGCTGACTCATAGCGACCCTATAGGACAGGGTAGAACGGACCCCTTTGAGTTTCTGTGACTATAACTGTTTACAGGAGCAGATACCCCCTTATTTCTAGCAAACTAGAACTTCCAAGGCTGTAGATCTTTAGGGGAGCAGCTAGCCTCTTCTTTCTTGCTTTGAGTGGCTGGTGGGTTTGAACCATTGGTTTCATGATTGGTGGTCAACTACTTACCTGATATAACCAGAGCTTTAACAGTGAAAAGAAAAGGCGGGGAAAAATGTTATGGGGAGCGTGGTCTGGTGTTAAAATAAAACTCAGAATATTTGGCAGCCGTCCCAGTGGAAGACTGTTTCTGTTCTCTAAGGAGCCCTAGTAGTGCTATGGAACATGCTTTGCAAAGCTAACCACAGAGTGAGAACCACTGGGGAGGAATCTGAGGTTGTCTGCCGCTGTTAAAGACTGACAGTCTGGGAAACCCTATTGAGTTGGAATCGACTGTGATAGCAGTGGGTTGGGTTTCTCTGCTTTCCAGAATTAAATATTTTCACTGAATTCTTTACAGGAGTAGAAAGTCCTATCTTTCTCTAGAAGTGCAGCTGGTGGTTTCAAAGTTCCAACCTTCTAGTTAGCAACCAAGCACATAACCACTGCATCACCAGGGCTCCTAAAGGCAAGACAGGCCCCAGAAAGCAAGACCCTCTACGATGTTGAGCATCTGGGCTTTGTTCTATGAGGATCTGAGTTCTAGTCCTTGGAAAGCCACTCTTAAAATTTATGGCCTTGGGTAATTCCTCACCTCCTTGAATCTCACTCTCTACAAATTGGAAAAGCATCTCTCAGCTCAATGGACTGCTGTATTCATTGTGCTTATATTCTGTAGAAACTGTCTACAGAACTATCAGGCCAAAGGCAAAGGCTTAAGATCTTAGTATACATTTGAAAACAAATCAATCAATAACTATTCATATGAGGAACATACTAAATTTTTTAATCACTGTCATTGAGTCGCTTCCAACTCACAGTGACCCTATAGAACTTCCCCTGTGGGTTGCTGAGACTATCCCCAACAAAGAGTTTGGTGGTTTTGAACCACTGGTCTTGGGGGCAGCAGCCCAAGCCCATTATGCCACCAGGGCTCTTAAGAAGAGTGTACCATGGACCTGCTGAACCAGCTGGTGTCAAGGCATTTGCCACTCATGACCCTGTGTGTGTCCGAATAGAACTGTGCTCCAAAGGGATGTTTAGAAGTAGAGTGCCAGGGCTTTCCTCCATGGCACCGTGGTAGGGCTCAAGCCTCCAAGCTTTGTGGGTTACCATCTGCACCCCTCAGGGACTCCTTAGAGCAATATTCACTGTCCAATCCAGAAAGAGGACACTGACGTTCACTGTATGCCAGGTCCTCTGCCCTCCACGTGTCTGTAGTCTAACTGCCTCCCCCACTCAAACTCAAAAAACCAAATGCACTGTCATCTAGTCCATGCCGACTCACAGCAACCCTATAGGACAGAGCAGAACTCCCCCTGTGAGTTCCTCTTTACGGGAGTAGAAAGCCTTGTCTTTCTCCAGCTGGTGGTTTCAAACTGCTGACCATGTAGTTATCAGGCCTACTCCTTGCCTTCCCACCCACCCCTAACACAAACACTAAGCCAAGAGTGATTCAAGATTCCATAGAAACTAGGGGGACCAACCATGTAGCTCTCTTTGACTGAGCCCAGGATACAGGGTTTCCAGCGTTAGAGCCAGGAGAGTGCTAGCAAACTGAAAGGAGTTGTTCACGCAAGTGGAGAGATGCAATCTCCCGGTTCCACAGGAGAGCCAAGACGAGACCCAGCACTGGAATCTGTAATCATTGGAGGAAGACCTGGGCCACGTAAAGGATTCTAGACTTCCACATCCAGCTGTCCCTCTTTCTTCCTAATCCTGGGATTCGCGATCAATCTTCTTAAAGAAAATCCACTTGCCTTGAAACTCAGATTTAAAGGAGCCCCTTAGCTTTTGCCTAGGCCTTCTGTGGGGTCTGGGGGACAGAGCACTCACTAGCACTGTTTTCCTCATTTTGAAGATGGATCAACTGAGCCCCACAGTCAGGTTCACCAACATGTTCAAATTAGTGGCACAGCTGGAGATGGGTAGAGCCCCGTTATTTTACCTCCCGGTTCCGTATGTATTTTGGGATCTACAACATAGGCACCCACCAGTGCTTAAGTTCTAGTGAAACTTCACGGGGACTATTCCAATTAACAGGGCCTCTCCCAGTCGGAATGTTCTTCCTTTCGGTGTATAGGAAGGAGATCCTCCCCTTCCCTTGATTTGGTTTTATTTTTTATTTTTTTGAACTAAAGCTGGCAAGTCTTTGCAGCATCTTTGGTTTTGACTCAATTCAACGCAACAGAAGCTTGAAATGTATTCCATGTTCGGGAGCAGTTAGGGAATGGACTGTCGAGGGGCGGGGAAGATCAATCACTTGTGAAAAATGCTAGGTGTCCCATTATGGCGTGCTGTGTTCAGCTGCAGAGCATATGCATTTTCTGCTCTCTGAATAAATAGCAGAAGTCAGTTCCCCATAAATTCAAAATGTATATTAGAACCTGAAATCATATTTTAAGTGGATTTCACATATTGCTTCTCTTCATCATTCTAAATACCAAAGATGAAGTTTGCTACTTGGCTCTTGTGGCCTTTTTTCTGCCATTCTTTCTTTTGAGTTTCTTCTTCTTTTTTTTTTTTCAACTTTTGTTGAATCACATACACTTAGTGGCTGGGGAGTCTTTATTGCCTAGAACGTCCCAAAATGGAAAGGAGGAGAATTAATCGGGGGTACTCTCTCCAATCCAAACAATGCACCCACTCCTCACTTATCCATTTGGCTTGGTGATCCAAGCCAGGCTGTTATGTGAAAATCTGATCTCGTAAAGTGGACCCTTCCCAGAGGGGCATTCATGCTGTTCTATCAACAAGATTCCCTCTCGCTGGTATCGTCTTGCTAATTTTCCACAATCTACCTCATCACTCTCTGAAATATGATTCCTTTGTTGCTCTTGTATTACCTGTCTTCTCTCCAAATCCCTCAGAGCACGGGCCTGGTCTAGTTCGCTGCATGATACCCAGCTTTGGAAGAAGACCGGGTCGAGACAGTAGTTGTTGCTGCCATGAGGTATCATCAAGCCAGTTCTGACTCATGATGGGACAATCCCGCGCCATCCCTATCATCAGCTGGGGATCAGAGCCTTGTCATCCCTAGGGTTTCTCTTGGCTGGTTTCTGGAAGTCAATTGCCAGGCCTCTGTCCTGGTCCATCTTAGTCCAGAGGCTCCACTGAAATCTGTTTGACATCGTATCGACCCACAACCCTCCACTGGCAGGTGGGCAATGGACACACTTCAGATGCTCTCAGTGGGAATCCAACCTGGGTCTGTCTCCAGGGATCTGTGCTGAACGAATGAGTGAATGGCAAATGTGTTCCATCTCTTTGTTTCATTGGCTGGCCCACATGACATTGACATGAGGTTTTGTGGGCTTGCACAATCGCGTTGTAATTAGTCTCAAAGTATGGCACTGAAGCGGTAACTTAATAATCATGTGAACGACTGCTCTGAGGACACAGGCCACCTGTTGATCTTGGAAGGAATGCCCAGAAACCGGCAGCAAATTTGTGGGCCCACTTGGCTCAATACGAGGAAAATCTCTTAGAATGTGAGGGTCCTGAGTACTTTGGTGAGGCTAGAAAGACAAGTGCCAGCACTCAATAGCTTAAGCACTATACAGACAAGATAGCCAATGATTGGCCTTTGATGCTTCAGGCATTTATTAATTAATTACCATTGTTAGCATAACCTACCATTTGTACAACATTGCATCCATTTGTGCCCAGAGACTCATCAGTCTATATGTGAATGTATCCGATGTCATCATAGGAATCCCTCCATGGTGCAGATGGTTATTGTGCTCAACAGCTAGCCCAAAGGGTGGTGGTTCGAGTGCACCTGGAGGTGCCTTTGAAGAAAGTCCTGGTGACCTACATCCCAAAAGGCAGTCATTGAAGACCTTTCATGGAGCCATTCTTCCACTCTGGAACATGTGGGGTGGCGTTGACTTGACAACCTTGGGTCTGGATATTAGCGTGTATTTTCAATCAGGAGCTAGCATGTGGTAGTTAAATGGGTAGCGATGTCTTTGTAGTGATACATAACAAAAGGTTGCTGAATATTTGGCACAGTGGTTATGCATTGGGCTGCTAACTGCAAGGTCTACAGTTCAATACCACCAATGTCTCTAAGGGAGAAAGACCAGGCTTTCATCTCCCATAGAGAGTTATAGTCCGGAAACCCACAGTAGCAGTTCTATCCTGCCCTATAGGGCAGCTATGTATTAAAATAGACTCAATGACAGTAACCTTGTTTTTTGTTTCATTTGTCATTGTTGTTTGAGACTCAATAAAATAAAATCACTTGTTAGAAGCCACATTCCTTGACGATTGGCCCTGGTCAAGCATTGTGATCTTCCTTCTTTTCCATTTTCTTTAAAATCTCAAAATAACTCCCAGAAATAGGTCTCAACAGACCTATGTTCTGAGTAAGAAAGTGAGACTCAGAAAGATTGCTGTTGTTGTTAGGGGCCATGGGGCCAATTACAACCCAGAGTGACCACTTGCCTGCAGAACTAAACACTGACCCCCCAGGCCTGCAATATTTTCACAAGTGTTCCTATGCCTGAGCCACTGCGCCATTCATCTCGTTGAGGGACTTCCTCTCTTTCACTGCCCCTCCATTTTACCAAGCGTGATGTCCTTCTCCAGGGACTGGCCTCTCCGGACATGTCCAAAGTATGTATGACGAGTCTCACCATTCTTGCCTCTAAGAAGCACTCTGGCCGTACTTCTTCTAGGACAGATCAGCTTGTCCTTTCGGCAGTCCAAGGTATTTTCAATATTCTTCACCAGTACCACAATTCAGATGCATTGATTCTTCTTTGGTTATTCCAGATCAGGAAAGATTCGCTTTTCTAAAATCTCCTATGTATAGTGTCCAAGTGTTGAATCCAGATAGACCTGGACCCACATCAGTACTCTCAACCAGGCTACTGCAGTGATGCAGTTATTCTGTACATAAAATGTTCATCTGATGCGTGACACGTAGTAGGTGTTCACTGCAGTTCACTCCCTTCCTCTCAGCTCCCTCACATTTGCTAAAATATAAGAGCATGAAGCCTGCAGAGTTCATGATTGATGACTGAGTGTGCAGTTGTTTTGTTTTGTTTTTTAAAAATAGATCTGAGCCCCTGTCAAAGGCATCTGCTTAGCTCGGAAATCCCCGGGACCACAAATGATGCTGGTGCTGAAGGGCCACTTCCCTGGTGAACAAGAGAGTGCAGCAAAGCCAAATTAACTCCCTGCCTGGATATTGGCTCAGAGGGATGCTAACAAGGTAAGACTTTTGAAGCTGGAGGGTCAAACGTACTAGACCCAGCAGTGGGAAATGCAATGGCTTTCAAGTCTGACAGGCTTGGGCTCAACTCCCAGCTCTCCTTCTTAGCCAGCTGAAGCACATTACCCCTCTGAACCTGTGTCTTCTAATATCGAAATCAGAGGAGGCACGGATTGCTCTTCAGTGGGGCAGTCGGAGTTGTGTGTTTCACGGTATGCTGATTTCATTCACAATTCTCCAACAGGCACGTGGGAGATGGCAGTAAACAAAAAGATGTAAGATACTTACCCTCATCTGGCTTGCATTTTAGCAGCTAGCACAGATGTGTGCAGGGTGCCAGGGCAGCCTCTTGGTGATCCTTAAGTGATGTTGTTGTCAGCTACTGTCAATTGGCCCCTGATTCATAGCCCCCCTGTGCATGACAGAAGGGACCACTTACCAGTCCTGGACCATTTCCCAGGATTGGTTCAGAATGGGACCACTGGGGCTTACATGGGCTAATTGTTATAATGAGATCACTAAATCTTTCTTCCTAGTCTGTCTTCACCTGGAAACTCTGCTGAATATTGTTCCACATCATAGCAACAGGTTAAGGCTCCAGTGACAGGCAGGTCAAATCTGTACATGAGGTGTACTGGATGGGAATCAAACCCAGGACTCCTGCATGGAAGCTGAGAATTCTACTGCCTCCTTAAATACTAGTCAAACCTAGGAGTATGGGGTAGTGGTTATGCATTGGGCAGCCAACCTCAAGGTCAGCAGTTCAAAACCACCATTCTCCCCAAGGGGAAAGATGAGGGTTTCTATTCCTGTAAAGAGCTCCAATCTCAGAAACTCAGAGAGACAGTTCTACCCTGTCCTATACGGTCACTATGAGCCGGCATTGGCTTCATGACAGTGAGAGTGCGTACTCAGATCAGGTATTGTCCCTGGAACTGAAGGCCAGTTGAAAGCCACATAGGAATTCTCTATAGAGCCCCCAACCATTTCCACCTGAAGGCCCTTGTGCTTGAATTTCCTCCTCCAAGAACTACCCCCCACTGCCCTTGAGTCAAGACCTCCCATAATGCCATGTTTAATCAGCTGTCACCTCCTTTTCACCAAGGCCCTTCCCACCTTCCTGCCCGCCTTGCTCTCCTGTCGCCAGCACCTCCCTTTGTCTGTTGTGTCACCGCGCCCATTCCAATCTGAAATTCTCTGCCTCAAATCGGTTTGCTATTCACTGTCCTGCCTGCTACTGGAACGTTAGCTCTGGAGCAGGGCACAGGGGCACTTTTCTGCTCTTCCCATCTAGGACAGGCCCTGGTGGATAAGGAGCAGTTATTTGCATGAATAAATCTCAATGAGATAGCTTCCTCTATTTAGGGGGGGAGGTGGGGAACATAAGAACAATGCAAGACAGTTGATGGGTGGTGTTGGACGACAATCCACAAAGTGGGTGGTTCAAACCCACCATCTGTTCATCTGGAAAATAAAAAGAGGAGGCACTGAGCTCCAGGAAAGATTTACAGCCTCAGAAACCCTACGAAGGGCCGGGATGAGTAGGAATCAACATGATGGCGGTGGATTTGGTCTCAGTTGGGTTTATCACTCATGTCGCATGCCTTCTAAACAAAACCTTCAAATGGCTGCTAAAACCAAAGAAAGCCAGTTCGTGTATTGCAATGGATCCTAGCTCATGGTGGTCCCTCTTTATCAGTGTGGAACTTCTCCACAGGGTATTCAATGGCTGTGTTCTTTCAGAAGCAGACACCCAGACTTTTCTTCCGAGATTTCTCTACGTGGGTCTGAAACAATAACCTTTTTGTAAGTAGCCAAATGCTTTCCCCCAGTGCCACTCACAGACCAAACTGTAGCTACCAGTCTCCCATAGGGCAGAGGGTGGGCAGAAGCTAACAGAGGCAGGCCCAGGCCCTGCAAAGACAGATCGCTCCGTGCCATTCCTCTGTGTGCCTGACACTCAGAATCCAAGTGTCCAGAATCCCAGACACTGAAGACAACAAACCCTGATGAGAGACTAGGAAGAGGAACTCCAGTCTGCCTGATCATGTAACTCATCTCACAGACAAGAGTGGGAGCTCACCCCCAAACCAAACTCCCTGCCATTGATCCATTCTGACTTTTTTTTTTTAAAACATTTTATTAGGGGCGCATACAACTGTTATCGCAATCCATACACACATCAATTGTGTAAAGTGCATTTGTTCATCATTCTCAAAACATTTTCTCTCCACTTAAACCCCCGACATTAGGTCCTCATTTTCCCCCTCCCTCCCCGCTCCCCCCTCCCTCATGAGCCCTTGATAGTTTATAAATTGGTATTTTGTCATAGCTTGCCCTGTCCGACGTCTCCCCTCACCCACTTTTCAGTTGTCTGTCCCCCAGGGAGGAGGTCACATATAGTTCCTTGTAATCGGTTCCCTCTTTCCTACCCATTCTCCCTTTACCCTCCCTGTTTCGCCACTCACACCACTGGTCCTGTAGGGCTCATCCACCCTGGATTCCCTGTATTTTCAGTTCCCATCTGTACCAGTGTACATCCTCTGGTCTAGCCAGACTTGCAAGGTCGAATTCGAGTCATGGTAGTGGGAGCGGGGAGGAAGCATTTAGGAACTAAAGGAAAGTTGTATTTTTCATCATTGTTACATCGCACCCTGTCTGGCTCATCTCCTCCCTGAGACCCCTCAGCAAGGGGATCTCCAGTGGCCTACTGATGGGCTTTGGATCTCCACTCCGCACTCCCCCCATCATTCACGATGGTAAGATTTTTTGTTCTGATGATGCCTTGTACCTGACCCTGTATGGCAGGAGAGAACTGCCCCTGGGGGTTTCCGAGACACTAACTCTTAGCGGAGTTGAAAGCTTCATCTTTATCCTGAGGAGTGGTAGGGGGTTTCAAACTGCTGACCCGTGTTGCTAACGTCATGGTCTGAAGTCCAACGCACAGCCACTACACCACCAGGGCACCTGGAATAGGAGCTAAGCGTAATAAATACATATAGTTCACTTAACCGCAGATGAGATGTCCAATGTCAGAATTTTCTATCGAAGACATAGAGTTGTGAGTATTAGCATGCCATGAACAGGGGGCCAGTCGATCAAGAAGAGGTTCACTGTACACTTACTATATACTGTAAAAAGTAGCCCTGATTGTGTAATGGGTTACACACTGGGCTGCTAGGTGAGCAGGTCAAAACCACCAGCCACTCCTCCAAAGAAAGGATGGGGCTTTCTACTCCCATAAACACTCACAGTCTCAAAATATGGCAGGGGCAGTTCTACCCGGTCCTGTAGGATTGCTATGAGTCAGCATCGACTCGATGGTGGTGAGATGAGCTGCGTTTTGGTTTTCAGTATCTTCACAGATGATCTGGAATTGACGTACACACCCAGCTCTCCTGAGCAAATATTATATAACTCTGGGGTTATATAATATTGAGCTGATTTTAAAAGGTCAGAGTAGGGTGGCCATGGAAAGAGGTCACAGGGCTATACCCAAAACTCAGAAAACCCAAAGGGAAGTAGTAGCCATGATTGTAGAGACGGTGGTTGAATTGCCATGACTGAGAAAGAGACAGGACTGAAAGCTTTTAGAAAGTAGGGACTTCTTCGATCTTGTTTGTCACATTATTACAGACCTTCACCAAAGTCCATTACATGGACAAAGACGAGCTGCAGGCCATTTGGCCTTGTGGGGCTCCCCATGCATAACAGAACTGAACTCCTCACACTTCTCAGAGGGGTGACCTTTCGGAAGTAGTTGTCCGTGCTTATTCTCCAAGGTATCTCTGGGAGAGTTCAGACTGTCCACTTTTGGGTAGGTCATTCAGCTCTTAAACATTTGCACCCCCCAACTGGTGCCAATTGTGTGGCATGAGGAACAAATTGTCCTAGGCAGCTTCGGGGTGGTGTATGTGTTCTCAAAGCAAATAAATAAATAGCCTCACGGAGTCCATGACACCTCATAGTTGACATGGTCGAATGGTAGAACTCCCCTTGTGCGTTGCCAAGACTGTCACTCGTTATGGGAGTAGAAAACAGTCTTTCTCCCAGAGTGGCTAATGGTTTCATACTGCCGACCTTCCTGATCAACCTCACAGTCCCAGTTCATAACCACCACCCGACGAAGGCTCCATTCTCAAAGCAAGCGTGAAGGCAAAGGCAGCTAGAGACATTGGGTGAGAAGAGAAGCTACTACCACCCTCACAGCTAGCGCCTGAGCAGAAAACAGGTGGTTTGTTAGAACAATGGTCAACACCCCTACTGTCCGTGGCCATGGGGATGGAAAAGCAAGGGAGAGAAGCCAGGAAGCCTTCATCCTGAGCAGAGTGGCCCACTCCGGAAAGGCTCATCACATGAGCACACTGGGAAAAGTAGAGCTCCCCTGCTCCCTTCCACCAGGCAATGCAGACCCGACCCGCCAGCGATTCCCCTTCATCGTGTGATCCAAAGTAAACATTTGACAACCTGGTATCGCCGCCGGGCTTTCATATTCCACCACTTTGTCATGGCAGCTGTTTGTGGTCTAATTTCTTAGCTTCAAGAGGCTCCCTAGACAACAACCAGAGACTTCAACAACAGCAGGGGAGGCGGAAAACAAAAGCATTTCATCGGAAACGCTTTTGAGCATCTCTGGCTCTGTCAAATCTCTCTCCTGATGCCAGAGCCGAGGTGTTTGCCGGGAGGGCAAAGACAGAGGAGACGTGGGAGGACATAGTGAAGAAGTTTGAACCAGGGCACCTCCCGGCTAATGGAAGTAATGGAATGTGTGAGTCGGACCTGAGCTTTCTGTCTTGGCTGCTCGCTGTAATCACTTGGGGGATCTGGTGAAAATACACACCCTTAGACTCCCTTTGCAACCTAATGAAACCGACTATCTAAGAGGAGGATCCCAGGGATCTGTAGTTTTACCAGATCCCTAGGCGATCCAATGATTAGCTAAATTTGAGAACATACAGTCTGTCGACTGGACCATGGCAACTTAAACTTTTTCCACTCAAAATCTTTTCACTCGAGAGATTTGCAACCCGGGCAGCCCCCACCAGAAACACCTTGGATTCCTTATGTGTTTCATTTTCAATTACTTTTTGGTTGTCAGGGTTCAGAAACCCTTGACAGGTGTCATATTTTTGCAACCCCTACAAATGGGGTCAATGACCACAGTTTAAGAAGCTTTGAGACCTAAGGTTCCCAAACTTATTTGGCCTATCATCTGCTTCGGCAGGCGGAAGTGGGGGTGGAAATTACTCAGCACTTCCCCCCAACACACACACCTCCCCGAGAATAAAACCTCTGTATCATAACCCATCATTCAGGATAAAGTGTAGGTATCTGTTTTTGCAACACCTTGGATCATTCCAATGCCCACCAGGGGCAGGGGCACGATCACCTACTTTGGGGAGCACTGCTCTAGTCTCCAGGTGGGAACTCAGGAGGACATGGATCCCTTAAAACTCAAGGGGGGCAGCTGCAGGGAAAGGAGATGGTCAGCACACTAGACTGTCCCCAAGTCACTCTGAGGAATGGTTGTGGAGGAAGAACAGTCCTGCTGAGTGAGGAGGTTGGTCTCATGTTAGCAAACAGATCAAACTCTGCCTGAAGACAGATAACATGATGCCATTATTCAGAGTCCATCTTCTCTGCCCAGCCATGCCCTCTCTCCTCTCCGAGTGTGTGCTTCCTCTAGCCTGCCCCAGCCCGAAGGCAGCCGAGGCAAGGGTGCCGCCCAGGACCCCATGAGCGCCAAGCAGAACCTGTTCCAGTGGGTTTTCAAGGCTGAGACATTTCCGAAGGAGATCACCACACCTTTCTTCCGAGGTGCCTCCAGGTATGTTCAAACGGGCAACCTTTGGTTGGTGGCAGAACTCTTAATGATCTGTGCCACCCAGAATGTCCAACTTCCCAAGATTCTATCTCTGCCATCAAGACCTGGCTCAGATGCCACGTGGAAAGAACTCCAGCTTTGCTGTGATTGTTGTTGTTGTTGCTGTTAGGGGCCGAGTTGACTGCACAACAGAATGAAACGCTGCCCGGTGCTGCCCCATCCTGACAATTGTTCCAATGCCTAAGGTCACTGTTGTGGCCACTGTGTCAATTTACCTCATCAAGGGCCTTCCTCTTTTCCACTGCCCCTCCACCTTACCACGCATGATGCCCTTCTCCAAGGACTGGTGGCTCCTGACAGTATGTCCAAAGTGTGTCAGAGAGAGTTTTGCCATCCTTTGTCTCTAAGGAACATTCTGGCCTTACTTCTTCCAAGACAGATTTGTTTGTCCTTTTAGAAGTCCATGGTACTTTCAATATTGCTCTCAACCCCAAACTTTTGGGGAGGATCAACTTGGAATCAGATACAAGGTCTGTCATTTTCAAAGTTTGTGCAAGGTGAAGCCACGTAGCTCCCCTGAGTCCCAGTCTCCTTGACTAGAAAGTAGAGGTTACAGGGTCTGCCTCATCCATTGGGCCACCCTGAGATACAGGGGGCAGATAATTCAGAATGGAAATGGATGCAGCATGGGCTCTATATGATAAACTTCCACTGCCAGGGGACTTTCATTTAGGTGGGTGTATAATTTCATTGGGGACAAAGGGGTGTGGGCAGAAAACGGTCCCTGGATACTGGCGCAAACAATGGCTACTAACCAAAAAGCTGGAGACTGAGTCTACCCAGATCTGCCTTGGAAGAGAGCCCTGGTGGTCCTCTCAAAGATGGGCCACATGTCTAGCCTGACACACGACGGGTCACCGTGAGCTGGAACTGACTGTTCCTTTTGATGAAAACAGACTGTTCCTGTGTAAACTATAACCAGTTTTCAGAGGTCCCAGGGATGAAGTTCAAAGATGGCACAGGGGCAGGACTGTGATCCAGTCACTGCACTGGGTACCATGAGATGCAGGGGTGAGCAAACTTTTATGAGCTGGGCACCCATAAAGCAATCAGTTTCATGAGACGACTCAGACACTAGAGCCAGGTTCATCTGGGGCGGAGTTCTGGATCAGCCTATTCTAGCCATTGGCCTTAGACAAGTAATTCAGCCTTACCAAAGCTGTGTCCGTAACTGGTATGTGCATTCTTATGGCAATTCAGTGGAACAGGCATTTCATTAACCTTTCCTATAAACCAAACCCAACCCACTGCTGCCATCAAATCAGTGCCAACTCATAGTGACCCTGCCAGAAAGGACAGATGACCCCCGTGAGTTCCCAAGACAATAACCCTTCAAGGGAGTGGACAGCCCTGTCTCTCTCCCTTGGAGTGGCTGGTGGTTGCCCACTGCTGACCTTGTAGTTGGTGGCCCAAACGGGTCACCACTGCATCACCAGGGCTCCTAGCCTTTCCTGCAAGACAGCAATCAGGAAGGGTGGTGGTGGTGGCTGGCTGCCACTGAGCTGGTGCCCGACGATTGGTTACAACCTGCACAGAAAGATTAACTGCTGTGATCCATAGGGTTTCTACTGACTGATTTTTGGCCGCTGACCGCCATGCCTTTTTTTTCCTTGGCTGTCTTAGTCCGAAGCTCCACCCCATCATAGTAACAAGCAAGCCTCCACTGACAGACTGCACTTGAGCTACACTGACTGGGAATCGAACCCAAGTCTCCCGCATGGATGGCAAACCTTCTACCAGGGAACCAACACTGCCCCTGCTACTCCCTGCATAAACTCAGCATTCCCTGTTTCCTTTTCATTGGTGTTTTCTGAAATGCCCAAGCGTTTGATCAAGTGTTCTTTCAAATAGACTGAGTTTTGTAGAAAACCGATGCCAATTGCACTGCTTTTCCCATCGACCCTCTTTAAAAAACAAAACAAAAACGGTGTAAACTATAACCACGTGGACACTGTTTGGGGGTGAGGACGCTGTCCCTGACCCCATCTTTTTCATTCCTACTTGAGACATAAAGCCGTTCCCGAGGTGGGTGCCACTCCCGCCCCTGCCCCCCACCCCCGCCTGCCCTCCACGCCATCCGCGGTCAACAGCAATGGCGCGTTCTGTCTGTTCCCACTGAATTATGTGCCGTCGCGGATAAAAGATTTGTTTTGAAAAACAGCCACTTCCAAAAATAAGAGCGTTTCTCCATTCCAATCATTCTTATCCAAAATTAGTTGTCAAGTTTCAATGGCTGAAACGAATTTAACAACATAAATTCGGCACCGCTGCGGAATGACTGGCGCCGCCTCTGCAGAAAAGCGCTGGAGGGCGCCCCGCCCCGGTGGGGCGCTGACACGCACTGGGGGGTCGACCGACGGAGCATCAAAGACAGGGTCCGCTGACCTCTCAGAAACGAGCCTGCGGTGGCCCACCCTCACCGGACGTGAAACGGGAATTATTGCTGGGTGTGTTGCAACCTGGCATTAGGTGACTAATAGCAATAGTTCTTTTCACTGCCAGGCTCAGCCGGCACATATCTTAGGATCCCGTAGCCATATCGGTATTCATAAAACCTCCTGAGGACCTGCTGGACATCAGACAGCAGCCCCTCATGCTCCGGATCGCCCACCGACAGATCAAAGTTAAATAAGCGTGCGTTTAGCCGGTCCCAAACCACACTGGGTCTGAGATAGCACTGCTCTTCTGAAGTAGAACTCTATTAGGCTGCGTTTAAGGCCAAGAGCCCACAGGGAGCTTTTCCCAAACCAGCAAGAAGGCTGCCTCCCCACATCAGCCCGGAAGCGCTGTGCTTTCAAGTTCAATAAACACATCTCGCTGCGGCCCGGGTGTCCGAGGCCCTCCCTTCTCTTTGCCTGGGTCCTTGTACACCTGCACACGTCCACTTGCAGCAAAAAAGCACCCAAGACTGCACCCAAGTGGGTTTGGCTGCCCCTTGGGTGGTTTGCACCCAAGGGTCCCCACGTTCAGAAAGGTCCTCTCTGCCCTGGGCCCCTTGATATCACAGGCAACCATCTCCCCCCTGGCATGTGTCTTTCTGTCCTCTCTGCCATTAGCTCTTAATGAAAAGAAAATACAAATTAATGGGTGAAACACGAGGTGTGGAGAGTGGGTGGAGCTCCCGTGCAGGGAGGAGAAGCGAAGAGGGGCTGTGGCAGCGTCCAGCGAGGCCCTGGGCAGAAGCAGAATGAGAGGCAGGCAGCATCCTTGGTTTTTAATTCTGGATGAGACCCTGTTGTAAAATTCCCAGAAGAAGCACTCCCAGCAGCACCTGCAAAATGTGATTCCCTTCAGGCTGCGATGGTTCAAGCCACTTATGTCCCACAGCTGGAGGTCATTCCACAGGGTCACCCAGGCCAGGGGAGCACTGCCCAGCCGCGGACAGTTTGAAGCTGAGCCTCCAGTCCTGGAACATTCACGGCATCTCCATGGGGCCAAATCAGCCTGTGAGTTCATGGCAAAATGTTCTCTCTGTGTGTGTGTACGCAAACCACTTGCCTAGAGCCCTAGTGATGTAGTAGGTTACATGTTGGGCTGCTAACCACAAGGTCAGCAGTTTGAAACCACCAGCCACTCAGCAGGAGAACGATGGGGCTTTCTATGCCTGTAAGACGTTACGGTCTTAGAAACCCACCCGGCAGTTCCACCCTGTCCTATAAAGTCACTATGAACCAGAAGGACGTAATGGCACTGAGTTCTTGAGTTCAAAACTCTTGCATGCCCACACAAGTATAAGGGGGTTTTACAAACTTCATGGAAAAGTGGCCTTAGAAGATAATGGAATTTTTCCATGAACTTTTTGAAGCCCTGTTGTATGTATAATATAAATGTGCAATAACTACATAAAGTATAAAAACTACACCCACTCACATAACAGGAATAAGAACCGACTCGCCAGCAATGACCAGCATGTACCAAACACCAATCTCGCTGCCAACTCATAGCAGCCCGCCTGTGGGATCTGCGACTGTCACTGATTACAGGAGTAGAAAGCCCAGTCTTTCTCCCAGTGAGCTGCTGGTCATTTTGAACTGCCAACCAGATGGATCTTAGCCTCAACACATAACCACTACACCACCAAGGCTCATGTATTTATATAGATCAGACAGACAAGTGGATTAGACCAGTGTTTCCCAAAGAAGGCAATAGCACCCCTGGAGGTGGGGTGGGGGTACAATTGTAGATACCTAGACTTTATTCTGGATCATGAGTTATAGGACAAACGTTTTTCATTGCTGGGGTGAGGGGTGTTTGTGGGGCCAAGGTTTTTTGTTGTTTGTTTGTTTGTTTGTTTCCAAAAAGTAGGCCACCTAAGTTTGGGTTCCATGATTGAGAACAATGGTATTCAACAAAGAGGAATCTTTTAGATTTTGCCTTACCTTTTCACACTATTGCCTTGGCGAGTGTGTCTTACAATTAATTCCTGGGCCTACTGTGTTGCAGATAATGCATAGGCTTCATAGCTTGGGGTCACATGGGGAAAGTAGAATTCAGTCTTTGCTTTGTTCCCAGTGTGCGGATTGGAGGGTAAATAAACCTGCTGGCTGCACACATTGGCAGACTTGCTCTAAGGCCGGGAGTTGGGCAAATAGGTTGGACTGGAGACTGGGGAGACTTTTCTCAATGGGAGGTCGGCAGAGCAAGGGCATTCTTTTGGCTGAGCGCATCTCATCGGTGCAGGAGAAAAATCTGATAGAGCCTGGGAAAAGGAAGATTCATAATCCCTCCGATGGCTACGATGATCTCTGGGAAGGCAAGGGACCCTGGTGGCATTATCGGATATGTGTTGGACTGCTAAACGCAAGGCTGGCAGTTCTAACTGACAGGCCACACTGTGGGAGAAAGACTAGGCTCTCTGCTCCCAGTACAGGACTACACAGGGTCATGAGGAGTTGGCTTCTGCTCAGTGACAGTGGCTTAGATGAGGTCTGACTTATTTGACTCTGTTATAAACTTTCTTAAACATGGAAACATTTGAGGAAAGTACATTGAAGTAAGGAAAATATTACTTTGTTGCCATCAAAATTATGATTGCTAAGGCAAAACTGATTTAATTATTATTTTCATTTTTACAAAAATGACTGTAGGCTGTTGTTTGGGACCCTATAGATGAGAATCTGTGACATTTAATAGACCTGAAATTAAAAGTTCAAGACACAATACATCTAAAATGATTAGAATGATGATGCTACTATATAAATGTTATGGATATGATTACCCAAAACCAAACTCAAGCCATAAAGTCCATTTCAACTCATAACGGCCGGAAAGCAGTGGGTAGAACTACCCCTGTGGCTTCTGAGACATAACGCTTTATGGGAGTAGAAAGCCTCATCTTATTCTCTCAGAGTGCCTGTTGGTTTCACATTGCTGATCTTGCAGTTAGCAGCGCAGCACGTAACCACTGCTCCTCTAGGGCCCACTTGTCTGGGTACAATAGCCATCATCATCGCATCTGTCTCCTTCATCAGCAAACCTTACAGGTGTAGTGACTTGCCCGCTCTCACACCCACAGTAACATGACCGAGTGCAGGTTCAAATATCAGCTTCAAATTCAGAGCACCCTCTAGTATGTCTACTAGAACTTTATCTCCTTAATAAAGTTGATGTTAAAGATGATTCTTCTGCGCCCTGAAGCAATGATATCCCAGGAACAACGAGCTCACCTAGCACTCAGATCTTGGCTTCTAATACCTTTCTCCCACAAAAGGAAACATAGCTTCTTGCCAACATGGCTGAGTGCCAGAAGGAGTAGGGGGTATCCAAGATGAGCATGGAAGATCTTGTAGTATCCCAAAGTAAAGAAGCGCCAAAAAAGGAAACAAACAAACATAAACCAGAAGAGGAATGAAAAAGAAAGGAAAACAATACATACAGTGATGGGTGTAGGTCACAGGGACACAGAGTCAACCAAAACTGCTCCCCATGACAACAGCTGCAAGGATCTGAGCAACAAAATAAATAAGGCTGTCCAGCAATAGTGGATTATAATCTAAGTTATAGGATAAATATCTATGGGTCCATCGTGATGTAAATAAATGAATAATGAGAGCGAGAAGCAACAAATCTCCCAAGAAGAGAAATTCCAAATCATATCTGTACATACACTACCCTCAAGGGGGTAGAGTAGAACATAACTTTCCATTTCTTAAGTATGGACTGTCCACAGGGACTTCCTCCCAAGGAGGCTCGTCATGTAAAGAGCAAACATGGAAGAGTCCCTTCCCAGGGCAGACAACTGACTGACAAGCCCTCCTGCAGTCAGACGCCCAAGTGAGTGTCAGTGGTGGTAAGTAACGTGACACTTCACCTCGGGCGCCTTCTTCCTCCAGACTCACGGGCTCCGGAGACTGGGGAGAAGAACATCCACCAGAGCACAGTTCAAAGACATTCAGCGAATACTGACCCAATGCTCCTCAAAACCCTGAAAGTCATCAGACACACAGAATGCATAACACATTGGTACAGACTAGAAAAATGACGCAAGGACCCTGGATGACTAAACTCAATATGGTGTCCTACTTGGCAAACTGAGACCAGAAAAAAAAAGGAAACTAGGTAAACATGGAAGAAATCTGAATAAAATGTTAGCTGCTGTCGAGTCCCTCTGACCCACAGCGTCTCCTCCCCATCACGGCAACCAGACACGGCCCAGCACCATCCCCATGGTCTGTTGCAGCTCAAACTGGTGCACTCTACAGGGTTTTTCACGGACTTATTTTCAGAAGGGACTACCAGGCCTTTCTTCCTAGTCTATTGGAGTCAGGAGGCTCTGCTGCAACCTGTTCTGCCTCATGGAGACATGCAAACCTCTAGTGACAGATGAGTGGTGCCACACCTGGGATCCATTGCCTGGGTATGAAACCAGGTCTCCCGCATGGCAGGTAAGAATTTTACCACTGAACCACCAATGCTCACTCTAAATAAAAGTATGGACTGTAGTTAGTGGTCATGCGTCCATACCCGCTCATTCATTATAACACGTGCACTAGACTGAGGCAGAAGACTGCGCAGAGTAAACTGGGTGAAGTGCATGTGGAAGCTTTGAGCTCTCTGCAATGTGTCTGTACATCTGTAATAGGGCTAAAAGAGAATGTTCATGAAACAGGGGCGGGGGGATCTTCTCTGCACTAAAGTGATAGACCAGATACATACACTATGGGCAAAGGATGGGCCTGACTCCAGGGTAAATAAGGAAATGCAGCTATAATTTCTATACGGGTGGCAATCCAAATGTTTCAGTCACCTAAATGTTTTACACTGAATATTAAAAAGTCATAAGACCATCTATAATCCATGGGCCATCCTGCCTCATCTTACTGCACACTGGTAAAAGACCACAGGCAAGAGCTGCTGAAGCAACCAGGAAGGCTTTAAACACACACACACACACACACACACACACACACGACCTACAGCATGCCATGTCACCTGGGTCTATCTAATTCTAGCTCCCACAATCCTCCATAGAGGGGCGATGAAGGGTGATGAAGTCACTCCTAGGTGGGGAGGTGAGAGGCAACAACTTCCGCTAGAGAATGTCTGTACCTGGTGTGAAAGAGATCCTGAAATTGCAACTCTAAATGCCTGGGTATTGACGGAGGAATCCAGGTGGCAGCTAAGTGGACATTAATGTACTATAAAATACCTGTTGGAGCCACACAGATGAAATTATGCTCCCTCCTACCTGAATACCAGGAGGGTATAATCTACTGAGGGGGGAGAGAGAATTCTTGACTTTCAAATGGAGCCGAATTGCAATACCACAGCAGGAAGGGCTCCAAGGAAGACTCACGTCAGTGAAAAGAGATGCTGGGCTAAGCTCCTCAGAGCCCACTCCCATTGCCAGTGCAGCGGCAAGAGCCCACCAGCTCTCTGACAACGTGGAGCGCCTTGGGCTCAAGCCACACGCACTCAGGCACACCACCCATTTGCTGGAGTGCAGCCAAGTGGGGCCTCATAGGGATGTCATGCAATCTTGGGTTTTCAGAGGACTGGAAAGCTATCATAGCCTATGCAACAGGTGGCATTGGCTCCATCACCAGTGATCCCTGAAAAGGGTTCTAACCGTCTCTCCATGCATCACTACCTTTCAACAGCTAGCCTACGGGTGTACTTCCCTTCTTCTAGTCCGAGTCTCTGAAACCATCTCTTCCTCTCAGACCCTCCTATGCACCCATCGGTCTCGGGGCCTTCACACTGGCTCACTCCTCTCCCGGGAAGACCCTTCCCCCACAATATTCATAGAACTTGTTCCCTCAGCCATCTTCTCATCTGTGCTCGTCAATCCCAGGGAAGCTTTCTGGGACCATCTTTTTGAAAAGTGCACCGCACCCACTGCCAACCCTACTCTCTACGCCCCATAACCATTTCATCCTATCCTGTGGTGTTCACGGCAGATTTTCCAGAAGCAGACAATCAAGTGTCTCTTCCAAGATGGCTCTAGGTGGTCTTGAACCTCCAACCTTTCCGTTGGGAGCTGGCTATGTTTCCTCTCACACCATCCAGGGTCTCTCATCGCCATCCAACATACGAATGGAGAGCCTCTCTGTGCAGTCACGGGACTTTGCTCACGGCTGTGTCCCCCGCACACAGGTGTTGGCCCACACATATCGCTCAATATGACTTCATGAACGAATTCCCATGTAGCTTTCTGCTTGATAAAGCAGATCAAATGTACAAGAGCCATCCACCCCAAACACCAAATAAAAATCAATTCATGCCGTGGGCATCGATGGGAGTCCAGGTTTATGGTCTATGGCATTTTTTTTTCTCATTTTGTTCACATGTCTCTTGAAGACTGAGTTCTGGTATGAAAATCTGAATGCTTACATGTCGAATAAGGACGACTGAAGAGGAATCTATGCATGTGGACTGTGGTTGTTGGTGAAGAAAATTAAAGGTCCCATGGACTGCCAAAAGAACAAATAAATCTGTCTTGGAAGAAGCACATCCAAAAGGCTCCTTCGAAGCAAGGATGACAAGACTTCATCTCACGTGCTTTGGACATGCTGTCAAGAGAGACCGGTCCCTGGAGACAGACATCGTGCCTGGAAGAACAGAGCGAGCAGCGGAAAAGAGGAGGGCCCTCAGCAGGATGGAGGAGAACAGAGGCCGCCCCAATGGGCTCAAACTTAAGAACAGTTGTGAGAATGGAGCTAGATGGGGAAATATTTTGTTCTGTCCTACCTAAGGGTAGCTATGTGTCAGAAGTTACTCGATGGCACCTAACCACACACAGTAAAAGGAATGACATGATACTAGCATGGCTTTCTCTTGTTTATTCCTCAGGCACCAGTGGCTTCTTAAATCCATGTCAAACGTATTTCCTACTCATCTCTGCCCTCCTCTCCTCTGCAGAGAAACTGATCCACTGGTTTCCGTATTGTAAGGGTCAGGGACTAACCAGGCCCCGACTTAACATTGTGCTGGGCGTCAGGTCACAGGCAAGGGAAGAACAGATACAACTATGATGTCGATCCTCTGTTAAAACAACCCTCTCATACTGTCAGAGCAGGAGCCCTGATGTCACAATGGCTGAGCATGAGCTCCCAACTGTTAACTGAAAGATTGTATGTTCAACCCTCCGCCATCTGCAGGGGAAAAGTTCTGGAAATCTCCCAGAAAGATTCTAAAACCAAAAACCCAAACCCACTGGCACTGTCAAGTCAATTCTGACCCAGAGTGACCCTAAACATGGTTTCCCCAATTGTTCACCTTTACAGGAACAGATAGCTCATCGTTCTCCTCCGGAGTAGACTCTGGGTTTGAACCACTGACCTTGCGGATAACAGCCCAATACCTAGCCCATAGCACCAAACTAAGAAACCCTCCAGGTCTTTCTACTCTGTCATGTGTTGCTATGAGCTGGAATCAACTCCACAAGACACAACAGCAACAACAATACTCGTGTTGGTTCCAAAAATGCATCAGACACAATGGAGGGCAAATAAGCTCTGATGGCATCACCCAACGGCTCAGCGAGATCAAAATGGAAGCTCCAGCCCACTCTCTCAGCAACCAAGATGCCCCCAGAGGATAGGCGAGGAGCCTCAAAGCCAGTCCACAAATCCATCTCCCACCAGGATTCCCAGAGAAGGATGAGAGTCCAATGTACAAGTGGGCTGAACCAGAGAGAAGTGAGTACCTGCGGTGTTTTCTATGTAATTTTCTAACCCTGATTACACACACACCCTTCCACGGGCCAGGCATCTGAGGTACCTGGGCTTCAGCTTCCCTGTCCGTCTCTCCTCTCTCATGCAGACAATTCTTCCATTGAACTCAATAGGTAGGAAATCAATAAAATGCAAACATGGCACTTCATCTTTGCTGGTTCAGACCCTCACCCTTCAATCCTGAGCACATCACACCGTTTCCGTAACATCAGCCTCCTTGGTGACTTACAAGCCCCCTTGGGTGCTGCCATCTGACCATGCTGCTCAGCTCCAACATGAGGGAGCTCTAAAGAGCATCCAAGGCAAGGATTATTTTTTCCTCCCCCAAACCCAGAGATCTTGTTTCCTGGATCAGCCAATCCTTACTTATCATGTTTTGTATTTTCGTATCTTTGGGGTCCTCTTCAGACAAAGTGAAGATTCTGTACAGAAGTAAACGTTAATGGGTTGTACTGGCTACTGAGGGTCAACACCGTCTATGATCATCAGACCTTTTCTGTCCCCTCCAGGGAGAGAGCAGAGGGCTCGTGTGGGGTCAAATGCACTAGAGGTACTGCCCCGACTTTGGGCACGAGTTTGTCTAAATGACCACTTAAAGAAATGAACCAAGCTCGCTGTCCATGAGCTGATTCTAATTCACAGCAGCCCTATGGGGCAGAGTAGAGCTGCCTCACAGGGTTTGCAAGGCAGTAAGGCTTGATGGAAGAGGACCGACACATCTTTCTCCCACTGAGTGGCTGGTGGATTCTGGCCACAGACCTTCAGGTTTGTAGCCAAGCCCTCTAACCACTCACTATACCATTTGGGTCCATGAATTCTGACTTCTAGCACACAAATTGGAAGTGATAGATCCATACGATATTATGCAGGCAATATAGCAATGGTCTGATTGGGCTGGATAAATAGTCTCTTCCTCCCCAGAAATTTTCAGAAACATCTGGAGAGAGGTAGTTTATCAAGGGCTAGACTTCACGGCATCAAGGCAATAGAGCCTGGGTGCATTAGTATCGATGGGGTCACATCTGTGTCCAGCAGCTGGACACACCTGCAACAGCAGGGCACGCTGTGACCCGAGTAGCCCAGAAAAATGGTCCAAAACGTGGTTGGACTTAGAATGGAGTTTCATTTCTCACTTTCACTGCAGTAGCTTCACTACAAGAATCCAGTGTTAAGTTATATAATCTGTATAACCGTCCATCTCCTCCTCTATAAAATGGGAATAAGAATGCAGAAAGTCATGATGAGGATGAAATGGGATGATATCCCAAAGGCAGCACAATTTCTGGCACACGGGCGACTTCAGGTGCAATGCTGCTTATTATTATTCATTGTCTTTCCACTAAGGCGTCTGTCTGATTTTCAGTATGGGAGGGAACTATGCCCTTGGGAAGGAAGATGCCCCACAAACTGTACCAAACAGGTGCAGCATCACACAGAAGGTTGGGCTGGACAGGCCACACATGTAACTCAAGAAGCATCTCTTGGGCCCCTTGACAATGCTCAGCTGACTCGGGGAAGGCCACCAAGTTATAGCCTTTCGTGACAGCGCCACATCACCCGACTGCCAGCAATGGAGACTGCTCCCACTGAGAAGGTTGTGCTGAATTTTCACCTCTTTTGCTATCTCTCTGGGGGATAGGGCTTTGAGGGCTGATGCACATTTACCGCTTTGAAGACGGCTGTGTGTTTGCAGTTTGGAATCTTAGCTCAAGGAAAAGCAGTAGTCCAGTCTGCCCAAGCGATGCAGTCAGACCGCCCTGAGACGGTGATGTTAGAGTCACAGGGCGCAGGTGGACCGCACACCTGAATCAACACGTTACTCTTCCTACCGGTTTGATTAGACGGCACATCGCACAGGTCAAGGGCCACGCGAATAAGCGACCAAAAACAAATCACGTGACAGACACAGCCCAATGGGTGGCAAGAAGCCATCAACCTGTTCCTTGCGGGTCATCGCCACTCTTTTCCAGATGGATCTAAACATCAGAATCAGCTGGGGTGCTTATTAACCACAGATTCCCAGGGCTAGCCTTTGGAGAGCTTCTGTTTTGAGACTGGGTGGGAGGCCTGAGAATCTCTTTTATCAAGAATCCCCGATGTGAGTTAGGTTTGGTGTCAACTTGCCTGGCCCAGATTCTCAGTGGTTTGTCAGTGGAGAACTAGCCAGCCCCCCACGATGTGGCCTAACACAGTGTAATCAACTCCATAAAGAGATCGGCCGGGAGCAGCCAATAAGTCGTCATCAGATTTGGAGTGAAGTGTAACTCTATTATTCAAGTCACAGCTCTGATGCAATTCCTTTAGGGGTATGGCCCAGCGCCTGTATAAGTGGACACTGTGGGGAAGTTTGCTTGCTTTCGGCTGCATCTGGAATCTGCATCTGGCTCATGGGCCTCCTGTTCTTTGAACTTGAGCCAATGGTCTGGCATGTTGCCTGCCCTATCCTGGGAATCTTCAGTGACCTGCCATCTGACCTAATGGTCTTGGGTTCATCACATAAGGTCTCTATGAATCGGATTGACTTGACGGCAGAGTTTGTGTATATACCCTGTAGTGTTTCTGGCGGCCCTGGGTTCATCAGTCTCTTAAGCGATATCAGTCAGGAGAAGCTTCCAAGTTCATATCGAAGCCATAGAATTGAAGCTGGATGAGACTTATCCACTTCCAGCACCGTGGGAGGCATTTTCTTGATATAAATTTCTTTTTTCCTGGCGTCATCGGTCTTGCTTCTTCAGACAAGCAAGCCTAACATACCAGATGATTGATGGGGACAGGCAAACGTAGAAGATACTTGGTAATGATCAGACCATACTGTGTGGGTTAGATTTCCTAGCAGATACTCATGGAGGGCTTGACCTTCCTACAACACACATGAAGGCCTGCCTTTGACACCTCACAGTTTCTGTGTACAGCCAGTATGATCTCTGTGACCTTGGCCAGTATCCCTACTTCAGATACTGCAGTTCAGAAAGGGAAGAGCCTTGTCCCATAGGAGGCAGAACTCAGGTTCCAGCTCAGGCCTTGTGACTCCCCCAGAAGGCCTTTTTCCATGAGATCCCCATTGCCTCAGGAATCTAAATCGCCCTGCTATCAACAGCTCGTTGCCCGCTGATCCAGGCAGCCATGTGGGACTAGTCATGGGATCTTTACAGACTCATTCTGACATATCTCTCATAGCAGCACAGAACAGCTGCTTCTCAAATGGGATGTCGCGGGCTGGGTATGGCCCCCTGCCCAAGGCCTGACCTCTTTGGACAGCCTGTGAAAATGCCCCAAGAATGCTCTTGCAAAGTGTTTATTTTCTCTGGTAAGACTAAGTACAAATGTTATCTCCCTGGAATCTTGTAGCTCGAAGCCAAGTGCGTAACTTTATCAACGTAACCACTGCCTGTAAAGCGTCCCCTGCAGAGCCTTCACCATCTATATCATTAGTTCACAAGCTTCACTGTTGGGTAAAAATGCCATTAGAAAACATGTCATTTACCCAATAGATGAAAATGGAGCCCCAGGAGCTATCCCAGCCTATTGGGTCATTATGGGGGAAACCCTGTATTAGTTACTGGAAAAAATGGAATGTCGCCCTGGGAGGCAGGAAGGTCTACTCCTGCTCTCCGCAATAGGAAGATCATCACATCTGGTGATTACCACCATTGAGCTTACTCTGATTTGGAGTGGGGTTTTTTGTTTGTTTGTTTGTTTGTTTTAATCCTTCTGGTATTTTGCTTTCCTAGATAGCTAATGGCTACACGCTGGCTGTAAGGGATAAAAGGTCAATAATATTTGTTGGCATCCCATTTGGCATTTATTGTTACGAGAAGAGGGGGAAAAGTCCTCAGCAATCTGACTTCATCCAAGGCCATCCGAAGAGGCAGCATCCATCCTCTGCTCGCAGAGACCACTGGGAAACTGAGGAGCCCTGAGTTCCAAGCCACCTGAAGTACCATCAAACGCAAGCACTCTGAGGCATCTGAATAGAAATGCAATGAGTAAAAGGGCTCCACCTTCCCTTACAGTCCTTGGGTGATGCCAAAGATTAGGTGATCGGCTGCTGATGGAAAGGTTGGCAGTTCAAGCTCACTCACAAGGAACTTGAAATAAAGGCCTGACAGTCTACTTCTGAAAAATCAGTCATTGCAAACATGATGAGACAATTCTATTCTGACATGCACGGGGTGATTGACTAGTTCACAACTGCTTGTTTTTTAACCTTGACTTAAGTCATCTCGAGCTTTGAGAATCCCTGGACTAGAACTTTGTCTTTCTCCACCCAGCCCCCCCCAAAAAAATCCACTCATCTGAGCCATACACTGCAGCAGGGCCGGTCCTCATAACCTACCAGTTTCGGATACTGTGAGAATATGTAATCAAGGTGCATGGCACAAAGGAAGTTCCCTCTCCCAACTCTAAGCTCGGTCAGCACTACTCATCGCTTTGCTCCCAGAACATAAATAAATGGGTGGTGGCGGGTGCAGTAGAGGTAACTGACAATCATACTGCCCCATGTGGCCTGTGATGATTTTCTTGGCACGGACCTTTATGGAGTAGATGTCCCAGGCTTTCTTCTGCGGGGCCACTGGGTAGATTCAAACATTTTGGTGAGCAAGAGACCTCTCAACTGTTGTGCCCCTTTGACACAGAAGAGATACAACTTGTCATCCTTTGATTCCTTTTTCCTCTTTCGTCACGTCAGTTGGCATTTCAAACCCACCAGCGCCCCCATGAGAGAAGCAGTCAGGGCTTGTCAAGATGACAGCTGTGCAGGCCCTATGGGGATGCTCTGTTCTCTCATAGGGCCGTTAGGAGTCAGAATCAGCTGGAGTTTGGACTCTTGAGATATTCCATACACGAGGTACAATTGTGTCCTGTAATTCACTAGCCACTCACTCATGCTATATCCGTTCATTCTGTATTCATTGAGCATACAAACGAAGCACCGACTATTTGCAGCTCTACCACCACCTGTCAGTTGCTATCCTGCCATGGCTTCTGGTTTGCTGTGATACTGGGAGCTATGCTGCTGATATTTCAAGTACCAACCAGGTCATCGTGATCGATGAGTTTCGGTGTAGCTTCCAGTCTAAGACAGACTGGAAATAAAGGCCTCCAGGTGTCTTTCCGAAATATTGTTGTTTGGTGCCATGGGGTCGGTTTTTGACTCATGCGGCTCTGTGCACAACGGAACTAAACACTGCCCGGTCCTGCGCCAGCCTCACGATTGTTTTTATGTTTGAGCCCATTGACGCAGCCTCTGTGTCCACTCACCTTGCCTAGGGGCTTCTTCTTCTTCACTGCCATCTATCTTACCAAGCAAGCATGATGTCCTTTAACAGGGACTGGTCTCTCCTGATAACATGTTCAAAGTATGTGAGAGGAAGACTCACTGTCCTTGCTGAGCATTCTGGCTGTACTTCTTCCAAGACAGATTTGTTTGTTCTATTGGCAGTTGAGGCATCTACATAATCTCCTGTCATCTTGAGGGAAGGGGTCAGTCTAGCCTGTCAGTCAGGTCATAGCCAATGAGGCATCTGTGTGGGCATGGCCTTCTCCTGAGGATTCTGGGAACTCCTGTGGTCCTCCCTGGGGGCAGGACACACTATCTGCTTCACATTCCTGTTGACAAGCCACATGGAGACACTGGAGGACCCAAGTGGAGACCCACGCCAGTGCTGAGATGCTTCCACCACCACTGGATCTATGAGACTTTCCACCCACTGGCCTGTGATCTTCCTGCATTCAGAGTCACTGCATGTGTTGTATGAGTCTGAAGAGGACTTTATAGATTGGTATCGTACATATGGGCTAATATTGGACTTATGGACTTGATCTAGACTGGACTGGGATGTTTTCTCAATATACAACTGCTCTTCTATAGTAAACTCTTTTTTACTACAAATATGAGTGTCTATGAGTTGTTTCTCTAGTCAACCCGGACTAACACAGCATCCCATGATACTTTCAGTATCCATTGCCGGCACCATAATTGCGGATCATAACAGAACAACATCTCACGTGCTTGCCTTAGTCCCATCATCAAGAGGGATAAATTGCTGAAGGAGGTCATTATGTGTGAGGACATAGGTCAGTGAGAGGAAGCCTTTGGTGAGAGGGGCTGGTCCACTAACTTCAACGATGGTCTAAAGCACACCAGTTATCATGAGAATGACTTGGACCAAGCAATGTTTTGATCTGCTTTACATAGGTCACCCCGAGTGGGAGTCAACTCTCTATCTACCTATCTCTATTTCCCACTCTCAGGATTCAATTTTCCATCCAGGCCACGCCATGCTGTCTCGGAGCATGTTATCTCGCACAAGAGGCAGCAAGCAAAGAAACACTTTCGGTAGAGGGAGATGCGTGCCATTATGATATCTAGATGTCTGTCTTTTACAACACCTGTCTTGAGAAAGAGACACAAAGTCAAAGTGGCACCTTGATATTCGGGGTTTTTTTTGTTTGTTTGGTTGGTTTTTTTAGCATCCCTCCAGTAGCACCATAAGTAAATGTGAGGCTGCCCAGCAGAGAAAAGGGAACAGCAAAAGTAGCCAGCCATTTCTAGAAGAGGTCCTTGCTTTAAGATCAGTACATTTTTTTTCTTTTGAACCTAACATGGTCTATCACAGGAAGCTGTCCAATCTTACCCAAAGCAGGGAACTGCAGGGTAGGGAGTAGAGGGCGGGGTGGGGGGAGGGCGACGTTGAATATTACTTGGGAAAGATGGTCGATTCCTACCCGCTAATGCACAAATGAAAACGACTGTCTCTGTGCACCATCATTTACCCACTGCATAATACCTAACTCGGGAATGATCCCAAGAGGGATTGCCAGGGCCCGAATTGAAGCACAAGGCTTTCAGGGCAAATGCTGAAAAGTGTCGCTACTGATAATGAAGCACTTGACAAAGTGCCCTTTGTCAGACAGTAAACACAAATGATTTGAAAAGCTATCCATGGGGGATGAACACGTACACATTCAGTAAAGCAGTGTGTAGGTTTGAGGAGAGTGAGCTCCGATGTCACAACACTGGGTTTGTTTTCTCTTTCGTTTTTGTTTCTGTTTTAATCACCACGGGCTCGATATTCTCTACCCACAGCTCATCTTCCTTTCTTAATCATTAATAAAAAGGGTGGCTAGTATGTAGGGAGTCCCTTGGTGGGCCAGGACTGGGCTAAGCACCTAACCCTTAGCGCCTTATGTGCCTGTCACACCTCACTTTTGAGTTCAGTTCTAGGACTCTCTCTTCCATAGAGAAATCTACACAAAGCAGGCATAAAATCGCACCTTTTAAAGGCACCTTCTAGCTTTCAAAGTGTCTTGGCATCGCTGTTCCCTGGATGAGGTTGCAAGTCTGAGACCTTTACACCAAGAAATGAGAGAGGGACAAAAATAAATCACACTGTCATCAAGTTCTTTCCAACTCATCGCAACCAGAGTCAAACTGCCCCTGTGGGTTTGCAAAGCTGTAGAGCTTTATGGGAGCAGACGGTTTCACATTTCTTCTGTGGAAGCTCTGCTAGGTTCAACCTGCTAACCTTGCAGGAAACCTTAATGGCTCCCCGACCGTGTAACCAGCTAAGCCGCCAGGGCTCACTGAGACTTGGAGAGCGGTCTCCTTTTGACACACAAACACCACGTCCCAGAGAAGTGACCTCCCCAAGGATGGCACAGGTGCCCGGGCAGTGTTTCGAGCTGTGCTTCCCTCTGGTTTACACAGGGTTACTTTGAGTCCGAACTGTCTTGATGGGACCCAACAAAGACAGCAACGACAACCATCCTGTCTTACTCTCTCCGTCTGTCACCTCTCCTGTCTGCAGCGAAAGACTTCATCCACTCTAACAGCATGCCCTATTGAACTCTGAAAAGATCGGGCACACGGAAAACTTTTAATAACATTTACAGACCTAATGTTACATGTTTACTTAACATTGCATTAGCCCAATAGTCTGCAAACCTTAGTTAGGTATTTACTTATCATTTTGGCAATCTTTGCTAATCTGCAAACTACCTGTATTGTTATTTACTGAGTTGTGTTCTTTTAATTGGCATTCAAATTGATTCACTTTGTGTTGTTACTGGACCCAATCTTCAGCAATAATAACCCTGAGATCGTGTGTTTGATAAGGTAGTTGTGTTCTTTACATAGCGGTTAGATTATAACACATACATTCAGAGAAGCACCTCCTATAGCCATCCTTCTTGCAACGTTCTGAGAGACACTAAGCTTTGCCTATCCGATTAACTTCAACTCTTTGCCCTTACATATCAGGGAGAGGGGAGGGCAACGTCCCCGGCTTTCATTGACCAGAGAGATGGAGAGAATGCTTCTTCCATTGGTCACTTATTTGAGTGACCCTCTGCCATCTCGAAGAATCATGAGCAAGCGTCTTAACCCTGGGCCCAGCAAGCAGACACTATTTCATGGGCCCCAACTGACTTTCCCACTCTTTGCAGAACTCCTGATCTGAATAAGCAATTTGAGGTTGGGTAAGGTAAATATCACCAGGCCCTCAGATGGCTTTGAGGCTGTAAAACAATTCATTCCTCTCCACGTGGACCAGAAGATGGATGTGCAAAAGCTGCTAGTCTATTCCCAGTGCGCCACAGCAATGTTGAATACTTTTGATCCTCAACATAAGCTTTTAAGCAGGAAACTTTAAAGCCATCGTTCTCTTGTCATTTACAAAATCAAGACTCCAATAAGCAATCCTTGGGGACAAAGACGTTTGCCTCGGCCTCATCCAAGAAGGTAACTCCAAGTCCACAATGAGCCGGCTTTTGGCACTTGGGAACAGACTTTGTGTCTTGCCAAACAAAATCAAGAAAATGCCATACACAGAGAGAATCTAAGCTTAGAACACTGGATAAAATGCTCCATGGCTCCTTTGTGGGTAAGAGTGTACACTTGGGTGAATAATTAATAGCTAAAAAAAAAATCACTCTAACCAGGAAGTACTAAGTATTGATCAGTATCTACCATAGCTTTCATAGGGTAATTGTATCAGAGTGAAAAACACAGATTCCAATCCTTTCCAGGCTGAAGCTTACCTTTGTCATGGAGTCCCTAGTCACCTAAGTGTCTTGGGTAAGTTCTTTAGCCCTCTTCTATTAGTTATCTGGTCTCTCCGCTTACATATGGGGGCAATAATGGAAGCTGTCTTGCAAGGATGTTGGGAGGATGCATTGAGATAAGTCATTCAAAGCTGTTGGAACAAGGACTCACATGTGAGAAGCACTTGGTTCATCTGGCCCATAAGACCCTCCATGAGGTAAAGTGACACAGTGGCTGCAACAAGGGTCAGTCACAAGCACGGGAACAGCCGTTGGAGCCAGAGTCGCTATGGATCAGAACTGGATCCGCTGCACTGGACAACAGTGACCTGCCTACAGCTACAACTGGATGGTTACCCTGATTTGCTGCTAACAGAACAGTGGGCAGTGCAAGTCCACCCAGACATGCCTCGCAAGAAAGGCCCGGGGATCCACTTGCAAAACATCAAGCATCGCAAACCCCACAGAGCAGAGTTCTGCTCTGACTCACACAGGGCTTCCGGGAGTGGGAGCCACTCGCCAGTCACTGGGTTGCTGAAATTTTGTCTTATTTACTTCGGGCGTGTGCTTTTAACTATTGTTGTCAGGGAGGTAGTTTGTTAGAGAACTGTCACTATAGGTGGGGGGTCTCTCATGGGTGCCAAAAGGCTCTACCTTGTGATATGTGTTCTCCAGTCCCTTGAAGGAATGGGTGTGAATAAAGTTGATTAATTATGTGTGGGTGAAATGAAGATAAGAAGGCAGATTCATAGAATGGATCTCAGCATGAAGGTTCCGATAGACCCTGACAATACAGAAGCCACTGGGAGCCAAGAAGACTTAATGTAACACGGCCACACTAGCAGGTCTGTGTAGCCAAGGGAACTTTCTCACGCAAGGCAGACCTTGCTTCCCAGAGTGGAGTTAGCAGGTAGGCTAGCCCCTGCTGAAACAACCCAGGGATCAACTCACAGGGACCCTAAAGAAAGCCACTATGAAAGACCTCAGCCTGGGAAATAATATTCTGGGGAGGGACATTCCCACAGTCCTCCCTGGGCTGATAAGAGCCCATCAAGCATATGCTGGTGGCAGTAAGAAGGATACTAGCAAATGCTCCCATGACGCTCGCTACGTGCTTTTTGCACACACTGAGGCGCAGGAACTCTGACTACCCCATTGTGCAGATGAGGCCACTGAGCCTCAGGACACTTACTAAGTTGCCCACCATCACATTACAAGCTAGTCGGATCCAGGATTTTGATCATAGGCTCCCCAACTTCTTTGGCCTATTGCTATCTTTTCAGGGTGGAGGGGAAGGCGCCCTGCTGTCAATGAAACATTTTGGCACGATAGCCCATACACCAGGACAAATTGCTGGAATCTGGTGCTGCAGCCCCTCTGGATCATTGTAGTGCCCGCCCACCCACCCCCAGATGGCGGTATCACCCACTTTGGGAACCACGGCTCTTGAGCCAGCAGCCTGATTTCAAAGTCTAGTTTGTTGGCTGGCCACTCTATCTTCTGATTAATAAAAGGTTATCACATGGCAAAGAGCGCCTGGGCTCCAAGACTAGTCAGAGGCAAAAATGAAACCAAAGTTTAGAAATGTCTTCCTGGCCTTAAGAAAGAGCACTGGCATAGAACCTGACAAATGGTTACTGGACATCTCACATATTTCCTAAGGAGCCCTGGTGACCCTGTGGGTTAAACACTGGGCTGCAAACCACAAGGTCAGTGGTTCAAATGCACCAGTCTCTCTGTAGGACAAAGATGAATTGTCAGCTGCTTTAAAGATTTTAAGTCTCAGAAACCCTTGAGAGGGCTGCCATGAGTTGGCATTGCCTCAGAGGAGCTCCTGGCGATACCTCTCAGGACCCAAATAAAAGCCTGAGTGGCTGAGTAAAAGGATCATTGGTGTCAATGCCTTGGGGTTAGCCTCTTCCTGGAGCTGATGGAAGTGACCAAGCTGCCCTTTAGCATTGACAACCACCGTCCCTTCTAAGTCACCGCCCCTCTTTCATCCTCCAGAGCTGACTTGAAATTGCACTCTGCTCCAAACTGTACAAGGAGGTGCGGACTCTCAGCCCAGATCAGTGACCAAACTGCAAATCCAAACCCACTGCCACAGATTCTATGCCAACCCACAGGGACCCCCACTGCCATGGATTCTATGCCAACCCACAAGGACCCCCACTGCCACGGATTCTGTGCCAACCCACAGGGATCCCCCCACTGCCACGGATTCTTTGCCAACCCACAGGGACCCCAACTGCCACGGATTCTATGCCAATCCCCAGGGACTGCCACTGCCACGGATTCTATGCCAACCCACAAGGACCCTACAGGAGAGTTCTGAGACTCAATATTTACTGGAGCAGACAGCCTGATCTTTCTTCCTCAGAGCAGCTAGTGGGTTGGAACCGCAAACCTTGTGGTCTGCAGCCAAATGGCTGCCTGGCCCACAAGGCCACCAGGCCTCCTTCGTTCAGGAACATCCCAGCTGACATCTTGACACCCCCATCTGAGAAAAACATTCCTGGGGGGATGGAGGAGAGGGTGCTGAGGAGAGCGAGAGGGAAGGAAGAGCAGAGGAGGAGGGATGACAAGGGAGATTCTTCCGAGGATGAGAGCATGCTGGCTTCTGCCGCTCCCCCCTGTCTTGGTGACAGCGTTTGAGCGTTTCGAACAGACGCAGTGGTCTGAAAGGAGGATTTCTGTTCCCAGCCTAACAGGTGTAGTGGCTTAATTATTATTTTAACAGTGTGTTCCAGAAAAGCACAGACACTGATCTATACAATTACTCTCCTCAAACACAGACACTTGCTTCTGTTTTCACACATATAAAATGAAATCATCAGATGTACCAAATGTTGACATTTTCCCTCATGAAATACCAGATAGTTCCTGAAACTTTGGGTAATTATGTCCTTCACCACCCTCCACCCACCCCTTCTCCTCCCACCCCCAAAAGAGCCCCCACTGAACCTGTCACAATGTAATTCTGAAGTCATTAAAATTCTTAAGTCAGACATGAGACCCAGAGAGGTGGCTGGTGGCCTCGTCTGGCCACGGAAGATGGAATCAGAGTCATCTTTATCAAGCCAAACTTTTTTCGACAAGTAGCCCTCCCGGAACCCCCAGAAATGCCCATCTATGCAATAGCAGGCTTGGAATGTACACAATCAATACGTAGCTCCAGTTCCCCTGCTGTGACCTCTGTAGAAAGGCTTAGTGAACTTCCTCTCTAAATACACCTTTTTTTTTGGTTAACTGCCACATTGCACCTCCTGTAGGCAGAACCAGGCAACTGCAATTCCCATCACCACCACCACCACCACAACCACACCCAGCCCCAAGACTTTGGATTTGAAGACAATGAAATACCAGGAATATCACTCCCCTTGCCTGTACAAAGGAGCCCCGGGGTGGGGCGAGGAGCAGAGTGCATTACTAGACGGGCTGCTAACCACAAGACCAGCAGTTCAAAACCACCAGCTACTTCAAGGGAGACAGACGAAGCTCTGTGTTCCAGTAAAGACTTACAGTCTCAGAAATACAGGAGATAGTATTGCACCAGCCTAAAACGTCTCTGTGGGTTGGAAGGGACTCAGTGGCAATAAGTTTGTTTTTGGTTTGCCCACACTCCTTACGATGGTGTCACTTGGCATCTTCAAATACCCTGGTGTTGGCTCATGCTGGTAGTGGCATGGTTGCAAGGGCTGCTGATGGGAACCTTAGCTGATCGCTGCCTGGAGCTGGCGTGTGCGACGACCGTCTCAGGATGACCGTCTGTGATCTCCTGTCATTCTCATGACCACCGCCGAGGCCCAACCATCGAGTGGGTCGCCTTTCATACCCATTACACAGATGGGGAGCCGGGGTACAAAGGCACTCTGCACCCCTCCTGATGCCCAAGTTGAGTCCTCCCTAAGTCCTATAAGGTAGGTTTTACTAGCACCTCCAAAAAACGATGAAGAGACGTCTCTGGGTCAGAGAACTGGTTAGGGCCAAAGCTGCAATCCTCCCCGGTCTCGGCTCTTACTTATCTACCCCCGGTTCTGCTAGAACTCAAGCAGCGCCTCAACCCATGCTGGACCCTCCTTCTCCTCTCAAGGAGCCCTGGTGACATACATAGTGCTTACACATTGGGCAGCTAGCCATGAGGTTAGCAATTTAACACCCCACCGCACCCCCTGCCAGCCACTCCCGGGAGAAAGACAAGGCTTTACTCCCATAAAGAGTTACAGTGGTGGAAACCCATGAGTCAGCATCAGATTGGTATAAGTCTCTTCTTCAGCTGCTGTTGGGACGTGGCCAATGGCTGCAGCAGCCGCCCTCCAGAGCAGGACCCTCCAGGGAGGTTCCAACAGCAGCTTCCTCAGGGTCAAAGAGAACAGAGGGGTCTGCCCAGGCCCAGCCCTGCCTCCCACTGTACAGAGAGGCTCAGCAAGTCCAGGCATGCGGTGAGATGAGAGGGCCACTCCGCTGCCATGTGTACAATGCAGCGCCCTGACTCTAGGTGCTGATGGTGGATACAGGCCCCACCAGAGTGACATCGGCACAGCAGAAAACGTTACCTACCAGGGGCCACAGCCAGGAACGGAGATTGGGCCCTGTGCACCCGCTGAGCAGCAATAACAACTCATCCCAACGGGGCCATCCTGCACACAAAAGGATCCGCCCTCCAGTGGGCCCCAGGCTCGGCTGACATCGATCCTCTCTGACCAGCCTTGAGAGAGATGCAGCCACCAGAGTCTCGCCATGTAGGAAAGTAAACTGAGGCCCAGGAGCATGATCTGTAAGCAGTGCAGGCTGGCATGTGGCCGGCTTTGGAGCCAGACCAATATCTGCCCTTCACTGGGGCCGGCACTTTCCCATTATCCCAGAATACCTTGCCTTCGCCATCCTTGCTGGTCTCCGTTTGTTGTGATTTTCAGCTGCTTGGATCGACTGCACACTTGGAAATCCACCAGAAGTCTAGCCCGCATCTTCGGCAACCCACGGGAACGCGAGGCCAAATTCCAGCCATCTATTTAGCAAGAGACCTCTCCAGCCCCAGTAATGGGGCCAAAAACCAGAAGGAAAAACAAAGCAACACAAAAGGAACAAGAGAAAGAAATGGAAAAAAAACAAGAGGCCGTTCTCCTGACCCACTGCGGAGGCCTGTGTGATCCGAAGGGGAGGGGAGGTGGCTGCAGCTGGCACCAATACAATCCCAGCCCACCGTGAGAAACTTGAAGCCCTCATTCCAACCTCTGCAAAATGCCATTGGTTCACTCATTCTGAGTTCATTGAGGGCCTCTTTCAAAATAGCGAGGCACAGTGGGTCTGACCCCCAGGCAAAGAGAACGCTCCCTTCAGAGTTTTCAGACAGAGGGGGACACGTGCCACCATGCTGGGGAATTGATTTTTCAGACACACCTTGGTAGACACACGGGTGACCCGGACTTGTATCCCGTCTCCATGCTCCTATGTTTGGTCCATGGCACCACTCCTAACGTTTTCTGATATCCCGTTCCGGCTAATGCCCTTGGTTCCGTTCCCCTGTCCCTCAGTGGGAACAGCCATGGTTGGAAGACAAAGAACTGAGTCCCATCTCAATTCTGCATTTTCTAGGCTCATTGCTGTCGGGTGAGGGCTGCCATTCGAACTGCAAAGTCTGCAGTTCAAACCCACCCACTGGGCGCTCTTGGGAGAAAGACAACAGCCGCCTCGGAAAGCCTGCACAGGGCTGCTAGGAGCTGGAATCGCTTGATGGTAGTGGGTTCTCCGGACTTTTATGGTGCTGGACAAGCCTTCCCTCTCTTAGCCCCCATTTCTTCATCCAAGAAAAGCAGCATAGCACCTCCTTACCTAGCTTAAAGGTTACCCGTGGGTTCATTGAGATGACGCTCTGTTCAAATCCTTTTTTTAAATAGCAAGTTTTGGAGACATGCCTTGGTGGTGCTGCTTGATAAGCATTGGGCTGCTATGCCCAGGCTCGGGGGTTCAAATCTACCAGCCACTCCATGGGAGCCAGATGAGACTAACTGCTGTCATAAAGTCATATCATCTCAGGTTCAGTGGAAATTTTTGCTTGTTTGTTTTTGGTGCAGGGCAAGCAGAAGGAGCCTTGGTGGTGTAGTAGCTAAAGCACTTGGCTGTTGTGCAAACCCACCGTCTGCTCCTCAGAAGAAAGATATGGGAGTCAACAAAGATCTTCCACAAAGATTTTGCTGCTGTGATTGTTTTTGGGTTTTTTCAGCTTTGGAGGCTGGATGGAATTCTCAAAAACACTTCCCTAAAATAATCTTTAAACCTCAAACTCAACTATCTCTGATAGTCTTCTTAAAATCAAACATTGGTTTCATTGACCCAAAGAAGAATGAAAGACGGCTATGGTGGGCACGGTTCAGGAAAGCCGTGAATCGCTAACCACACATATGGCAGTTCAAACCCATCAGCTGTTCTTGGGGAAAAGATGATGTTTCGTAGTCCTGTAAAGATTCACAGCCTCAGAAACCCGACACTTCAGTGCTTGCCAAGGTGGGTGACACACCCCCAAGTGGTGCTCGAAGGAACTGAGGGGAAGGAGAGTACTGCAAAAACAGATGCCTACACCTTATCTTGATTTACGGGCTATAGTGCAAACGTTTCTCATTTCCAGGGGGGTGGTATTGAGCTTTGTTTTGTTTTCTGAAAAGGGGACAATAGGCCAAATAAGTTTGGGACCATATCGGCATATGTTAAGGAAAACCAAAGAAAAATTGATGTGTTTGAATTGTGGTGCTGGAGAAGAAGACTGTTGAAAGTACCATGTAAAAGTAAAAGGACAAACTGATCTGTCTTAGAAGAAGTACAGCCAGAGTGCTCCTTAGAGGCAAGGAGAGATGGTGAGACTTCATCTCATGTACTTTGAACATGTTGTCAGGAGAGACCAGTCTCCAGGGAAGGACATCATGTCTGGTACACTGGAAGGGAAGTGAAAAAGAGAAAGGCCTTCAATGAAACGGATTGGCACAATGGCTGCAACAATGGGCTCAAGCATGGGAACGATGGTGAGGATGGTGCAGGACCAGGCAGTGTTTCCGTCTCTTGTGCACAGGGTCTCTATGGGTTGGAACTGACTCCATGCACCCAACCAAGAACAACATGAGTGAGAATTGACTTAATGGCAGTGGGTTTAAGTTTGGATCGTTAAGGTGAAACCGATCACGATGATCTACATAGAGCATGCCCCCTACCCCAGGGGGGATGAACAACAGAAACGTTGGTAAAGGGAGACAGTGGTTGGTATAAGACATGAAAAAATAATAATTTATAAATTATCAAGGGTCCATGAGGGAGGGAGGGTGGGAAAGGGAGGCAAAAAATGAGGAGCTGATACCAAAAGCTCAAGGAGAAAGAAAATATTTTGAAAACATCAATAGCAACAAACATGCTTGACACAATGGATGGATGTATGGATTATGGTAAGAGCTGTAAGAGCCCCAATAAAATGATTTTTTTTAAAAAATAGTTTGGGTCGTTAAAGAATGTCTGCTTTGATTGAGTATTGTGTTATTTGAAAAGCAATCTATCATACTAGCAAAAGCAACACGAAAGACTACATGGGAAACTAAGAGCAAAATGAATTTAGGCTAAGGGAGAAGCAGCCCTTTGGAAAGGGGTGGTGGTGGAAATGGTTGCAGGATCTAATCACTGTCATCCAATTGTACATGAGAAAGTGCTGAACGGGCATGTGTTCTGCTGGGTACCTCACCCACAGCACCAACGTGAAATAAAATGAATCATTCCAAAAGCGGGGAAGTTGCTGGAGAACCACCCATGGTCCGACCAATGCTACTGTTGCTAGCTGCCTTCAGGCAGCACCAGCCCCGAGCAACCTTCTGTATCAGGAACGAAATGGCTACCTGAGCTCAGTCCCCTCTTCACAGCCACTGCTCTCTCAGCAGCCCTTGTTCCTGCCAGGGGTCGGTCCATCTCTGCTCTTGGATACTTTTATTAGGCAATGATATTAATAGTAATCATGTGGCCAACAGAAGATTGGGCCGATGGACCATTATGTCAGGCATACAACTGGCTAAGCTAAAGAGACAAGCGAGACAAAGAATACGTCTTTTTGCATTCTGCCCCAAAAGGACAGCATTGTAAGTCTGCCATGAATAAAGAGTGTAAATTATATTCAGCATGATATAAGTAATGACATATCAATTAACTGTGTCAACAAGGTCTAAAAATATGCAAATTACTGTACTTCAATTAGAAAAATCTACATCCTTAGAGAATATTGTAAATCAGGAAATTTGGGAGACATTAAGGCTAATCAGTGAGGGAAAGCATGTACTTTTTGCCATATCCTATTTTTATACATACATAATGAAATAATTATAGCTACACTGTATTTATGCCTTGGTGCAAAAAAAAATTAAAACCTTAAGATCTTTACAACGATAAGATAAAGCTGCATTCTGTTTGCAGACAACATTAATTATAAGAAAAAGAAATCTATTATCATTCAATATAAGTAAGTTGAAACTAATTTGGACATGTAAATTAGAAATGCCATTTTTTTTCCCCAGCACCAGAACATTAAGAGGAGAAAGCGAGAAGAGCTAGCTGGATCAATCACCGAGTCCATAAACGGGAAGACTTGCATGTGTTTAAGTTGCAATGCAAATGTAAGGGGTTTAGTGACTTTTCTCCAGTGTCACCACGAATTTGCTGTTGCTGTTGTTCTTCTTTTTCTTTTTTCCCAGCAGTCTCCCTGGTTTTCTTTGTTGAAAAATGCACTAGTTAAAAAAAAATAAAAATAAAATAAAATAAAATAAAATAAATGCACTAGTTTCGCTGTCCAGGATGAACTGGCTCTTTTCCATAGTGTACTCCCAAGCTGTGAGCAAGAGGCAAAAACCCAAACCCCAACTCACTGCTGTCGAGTCCATGCCGACTCGAAGCGACCCTACAGGACAGGGTCGAACTGCCCCTGTGGGCTTCCGAGACGGTGGCTCCTCCTCTTTTTCCAAAGAGCAGTCGGTGGTTTCAAACTGCAAACCTTGCTAACAGCCCAAAGAGGAATCATTACACCCCCAAGGCTGCTCTTGAAGGAGGTATGTCTGGGGATCTTGGAAGTACTGCCAGTTTTCCCTGACTGAGGTGTTCATCACAGGTAATAGAGGATAGCACGTTCAGTCTGACATTCCATTTGCATCCATTGCAGAGGTTCCAAAGGGATGTAAGGGACTCAGATTCACAGCTTCTTCCCCACGTCCCTCCCCTCCCCAAAGCCTTCCAGGGAAGAGCAGTGGAGCACAGACCATCCTGCAAAGAGGCCTTTTGGAGGGCTGTCCTGTTTATGCTTGCTGGTTGAGAGCAAATCCAACTTGGAGGGAGGGCAACCAAAAGGAGCACAGACGTGAGGCTGGCGGGGCTTGGTCTGGCTGACTTTGGAAGAAGGCGCAGTCTTCACGCTAACTATGGGCGTCTTCCCTGAAGCAGCCTGCACTGACTCAGCCCTGCTTCTGTTTGGTCGCTGCAGTATTTAAGGTGACACTGAGCCGTGACAGACTCACAGCAGCCATATGTATAACAGACTGAAGCACCGCCCCGGGCTTCACCGTTTCTCAATTGTTGGTTGTGGTTGAGCCCATTGACGCAGCCACGATACCAATCCATCTCCTTGAGGGTCTTCCTCGCTTTCACTGCACCTCTACTTCACCGAACATGATGTTCTTTTCCAAGGTCCGGTTTCTCCTAATACCATGTGCCGAGTATGGGAGGTGAAGTCTCAGCGTCCTTGCTTCTAAGGAGCACTCTGGTTGCTGTTCTTCTGAGACAGATTGAGTTGGTGCCATGAAATAACCCAAGGCAAGAGCTGGATGCATACACCATGGAGAAGTTGGCCAGATCTTCCCCCGGTCCTTCGCATCACCTTTCTGTATACCAACCCCACTAGCTCCCTGTCGCTTACCTCCTGCGAGATTTCCACTCTCCCCCTGCTTTCTCCACCGGCCCTCAACCAAGTCTGCTTTTCTGGAACACTCTCTGCCATTGAGTAGCTTCTGACGCATCGTGGCCTGATAGAACAGGGTAGAACTGCCATTGTGGGTTTCTGAGGGGGTAACACTTTATAGGAGTAGAAAGCCTCATCTTTCTTCAACAGAGCGGCTAGGGGTTGCGAACTTCTGACCTTGTAGTTAGCAGCTCAGTGTGTAACCACTAAGCCACCAGGGCTCCTAGAAAGCATATGATCAAACTATTTCTAACAAGCTCCTTCCTAAAACATAGAATGTTATGCCCGATGGGCCAAGATTTCACAGAGGGACTTCACACTTGAGAGGTCCTGCAAAGTAGTTCAAGGGAAAAGGGTGGTTGCAGCTAATTGGTGCTATCGAGTTCTCTGCCTCAAGGTGAGATCTTACACCATGTAAAAGGGCAAAAAGTTGCCCCGTCGTGCATGAGTTTAATGTTTGAGTCCTGCAGTTGGAAGGAAAACCCTGTGGAAGATGAAATACTGTCAGGGGAGGTGGTGGGGGCGGAGGGAGCCCAAAACAACAGCAGCACACAATTAGGAAGCTCCCTGGTTTGACTGTGTGAGCATCCGCTCTGATAGGTGCAGATATATCTTAAAATGGAGCTGTAATGAAATGCTTTTGAAATGACGGCTTCATTTCTGTTGGGGATAGAGCCGGATATGGGAGGCTATTTCAGCCAAGGAGAGAATAATCTCAGCCTTGTAAATCAATACCAGCCCACCAGGTCTCTTCCAGCCTACTTTCTCTCCTGGGCAGAGAATAAGGCTAACTGTTCAGATTTTTAAAAAGCCAGCATTTTGCCTGGTTTGTTTGACGGACCTCCTGGCTTATCAGAGACGTATAGGCAAGGTCAGACTCCTCAACCATGAGCAAACTATGATATGCACAAACATCTGTATGGATAAAAATTTAATTATGGAAACAGACACCTCATCTGGTCGGTGAGATGTCTACAGACACAAACACCACCGGGCAGTGTCCTCAGTGGATTCTGGTGCATGGACACCCCATGTGTGTCAGAGGAGAACTGTGCCCCAAAGGGGTTTAATGGTCAGTTTTCGGTAGGAGATCCCCAGGACTTTCTTGCTGGGACTCTCAGGGCATAGTCAACCTTGAACTTTTCAGTTAGCAACCGAGCACATTCATCACATGTACACATGGAGATACATCCTCCTCGCTGCCATTGAGTCAATTGTGACTGATAGTGATCCGAGAGGACAGAGGAGAACTGCCCCTGTGAGACTGAGACTACGTCTTAATGGGAGCTGAAAGACTCATCTTTCTCCCCCAGGTCACATGGTAGAACGGCACAATAGGGTTTTCTAGGCAGAAGTCTTTATGGGGGCAGAGAACCAGGCTTTTCTGCTGCAGAACCATTGATGGACTTAAACTGCAGGCCTCTCAGTTAACGACCACAACTCTCTCAGCAACCAAGTGCTTAACCAGTGTCTCACACACACACACACACACACACACACACACCAGACTCGGTGCCACTGAGTGACCCTACCGAACAGGGCAGAGCGACCCTATGGGTTTCCAAGACTCTATCTTCATGGGACTTGAAAGCCTCATCTTTCTTTCACGGAGCTCCTGGTGGTTTCCGATGGCTGACTCTGCAGTCAGCGGCCCAACAAGGAGCACACGCTGCCACCAGAGCGCCTTCGATAGACAGACAGCATCTAGGTATACATAGGTGTATAAAAAACAAACTCACAACCCTATAGGACAGGCAGAACTAGCCCTGTCGGTGTCTAAGCCTGTACCTCCTCATAGAGTAGAAAACCTTGTCTTTGTCCCGAAGAGTGGCTGATGGCGTCCAACTTAAATCTGCACAGGAGGGGGTTGCAAACAGTTATGGAAAAATGAAATTAAAAGATAGTAGAATTTTTCCATGAACTGTTT
>NW_022111369.1:97044859-97049647 GCF_000313985.2 Echinops telfairi | reverse complement strand
TTGAGAAATAATTTAAACTCTATAAGGCTTAGATTCCTCATCTGTAAAATTGAAAGGATAATCATTTCATCGCTAGGGCTCTTATGAGGATTAAATGAGATAATGCTAATAAAAGTGTGTAGCATAGGTGTTGGCACAAAGTAACTCTCAAATGTTTGGAATGTTTAAGTAGCTTCATAATGACAGCGCTCCTGGGTCTGCTGTAAGGTCTCACGACCAGGGTGCGTGTAGGGGCTGATGGGGTTTTAAAGGCTCCTACACGCCCCATTATCCGAGGGGGTACGGCTCCTACTCCTCAACACAGCATCGTCTCCATGGCTGAAAGTAACTCATCTGCCTTATTTGCTTAAGAATTTAGGGAGGTAAACACATGGGACAGATTTGCTTAATTAAATAAGGTTCCAGAAAAATGAGAAAATCAAACAGCAAGAAGGGTTTTAAATAGCAAATTTAAAATCATACATTCCATACATGTTCCATGGTAGTGCCATGCCTGTGTCCTGTGTGCTATCAATGGACCCAGCGTGTTCTCCCTGCCTCTGACCCGTCATTTCTATGCCTCCCTGTCCATATTAGGAGCTCGGGTGCCATAGTGGGTTATGCATTGAGCTGATAACCACAAGGTTACCAGTTCGAACCCAGAAGCCACCCCCAGGGAGAAAGGTGAAGTTCTCGTGAAGATTGACAGCCTCAGAAGCCCTCCACAGGGCCGCCATTAGTCGGACTAGACTCACCGGCAGGGGGTTTAGGGTGGGCTCAGTTTGCCCATATTTTAATAGTTGTAGGATTTATATAAAGGAGCCCTGGTGGCACAGGGTTACTTGTTGGGCTGATCACCACAAGGTCAGCAGTTCAAAAGCACCAGCTGCTCCATGGAAGAAACTCGAGACTTTCTACTCCCATATACAATTACAGTCTCAGCTGCCCACGGGGGCAGTTCTACCCTGTCCTACAGGGTCGCTATGAGTCAGACTCAACTCAAAGGCAGTGAGTTGGAGGGATTTTTTGTTTGCGTGAAGATTTATATCTAGGGAAATAAATCTATTATTAAATTAAGCATTCTACTTTGAGCCCAAAGGTTAGTGGCTCAAACCCATTTGGAGGTGCCTAGGAAAAACAATCTGGCCACCAGCTGCCCAAAGTTCGCAGCCCTAAAAGTCCTCCTACTCCGAGGGTGATGCCCATGGGTCACCAGGGCTGGGGACCAACTCCTTGGAAACAGACAGCAACAAGAGGGCGTAAAGCAAATGCATCAGGACCACATGGCGCGAAGCTGCGGTTGAGTGACACTCGGAGTTTAACCAGAAAACTTCAACTTGAGCCTCTAGAGTCCTCAGCATGGCAAAGAAAGACATTCCTACCAAGAGCTGATGTATAAATGGAGGAGTCAGGAGAGAGGAAGAACAACAACATTTAACAATAAAACCCAAACTCACCACCAGCGCAAACATTCTGGCTCATAGCAAGCCTATAGAACAGAGTAGAACTGCCCCTGTGGGTTTCCAAGGTTAGAAATGGTTACTGGAGCAACAAGCTTCATCCTCTCCCACTGAAGGCTGGTGGACTCGAACCCATAACCTTGCAGTGAGCAACCCACTGTATCATCAAGAGACTACATTTGGAGCTGTCTGCCTGCTGGAACCATGGGCGTGGGATTTCTCTCTACTCCGTTTCATCTGCTCTCGCGCTAGTAGGTCCTCAGAAACCCAGAGAGACTTCACTGGCCCCGGTTTCTGAAGAACGGGGGTTAGCATTGCGTAGTGCCCAAGCCTCCGCTGGCCGTGGTATGGGATGGACATCAGACTGGGATGGGGATGAATTCTGCAACACTGACTTAGTCGTCCAGCTGTGCGAACATAACAGAGAGCACTAAGGAGGGACACCAGTCCCCCTCTGCCACTCCCTGGGAGAAGAGGGGAACTTCAAACCAAAGGGAGAACAGGGGATGCTCCCCAAAGCCCACCTTCAGGGGCCCAGCTCCTGTTCTGACTTACAAAGTCTCGCAGTTATCTGGCAATCACTCATCTTTAAACATCAGCTAAAGAGAGCTGGCACTTTGGAAGCCATAATGCAGATGCGAGCAATAACAATTACCCGAGATAAGCCTTTGCAATGATCTTGACGAAGCAAAGCAAAAGTGGCACCAATTCAAGAAGGCCCTCCAGTGGACAATGCTGCAATGCAGTCACCAAGTGTCCCCCAGGAAAGGTGACGGGTGCGCAAGGCGCTATGGAGGGTAAGCGCGTCCCCCTCGTGGACGTCATTCCGCAAAGACAAGTGCTTAGCACTCTGCCTTGGATGGAAGACCTAGCCCATGTCAAGTGCTACAGGAAACAAATTCTTCTGCGACCCAGCCTATCCCATCTTGGCCTCTGGGCCCAGATTCGCCACCGCCTGCCATATTTGGAGGGGGAGAATTTATCCCACAACAATGATCATGGTTGAAACAGGGGGAATCTAATTGCTTAGAAATCATCCGTAGCTATAAATAGATGACTTCTGGGAGTCGATGAACTATAAGCAGAAGAAGCAGAGTCTTTGAATGTCACGCCAGAGCTCTGGGTATTTTTATGACGGGAGAGGGGCTCTATCAGGGACTCATGCCCGGGAAGGGTGCCCAGCCAAGCTGTACTGATGGACATGGCCCACGGGGCATAGCTCAGTCCTGGTTTAAACCTGGGCCGCCTGTATGATGCATGGCAGGGGAACGTCAGCACCAGCCATCCAAGAAAGAGGAGGGAGAAAGGAAGGAAGGAAGGAAGGAAGGAAGAAAGAAAGAAAGAAAGAAAGAAAGAAAGAAAGAAAGAAAGAAAGAAAGAAAGAAAGAAGAGGAGGCTAGCGAGGAGGTACTATCTGATCTTTCATATTTTCCAGGGCATAAAATAACAACCTGCCATCCACCTTGTGCAGGTCATCTTTATCACATGGCGGGCCAAAATGAAATTTGACCTCCATTCTCCTGCGACACCAGTGATGATAAATTTAACGCAGGCCGAGCAAATGAACAGGAGGCTGGGGAGAGCCAGATCCGGGTGGAATGATTAAGGGAAAGGGGACCTTCTCTCCTCTGAGCGTTTCTCATCAGGTTCCCTCTGGGGTCCCCGCCCAGTGCCCCCTCTTTGTCCACTTGGTAATTCCAGACCGAGGCAGTGGGCATCCTTACAGAAACAAGTCCCCTTGCCTCCTAAGACTAAAGAGGAAGGAGAACATGTCTGAGACTCGTCTCCTTCCTGATCAAGGTGTTTATTCTCCGGAAAAGCGGTAAATAAATATCATTAAGAAGCAACCCGGCAATAAAGCCAGGAGGAGGTGCTTGCGAAAGAGAAATGGGAGTGGAACTCGACAGTCCTGCAGGGCTCTGCCACCTGGGATGGAAAAACAATCAAGCTGCCACTTAGCTGTTTCTTAGTCCCCAACCTCTAGCTGTGGGTTTGGGTTGAGGGAAGGAGGATCGCTTTCATTACAGTCCACCTGTTAGAAAGCAGCGCCGGGCAGCAAACAGGGAGCACTAAAGGTCCAGGAGCACTGAGCATCCTGTGACCTTCCGCAACCTTAGGAGTCGCTGTTGAAAGCCTAGGTGTCGGGGGACATTCCAGCTCCCTGTGGAATTCATCTCATCCGCCCGCTTTCCCATCTCTCCCTCTTCCACGGGCTCAGCGAAGCAAAGCAACATTTGCGGGTGATTAGCTTCTAAGAAGTCATGTTGCCTTGGGCAGAGGTGCAGCCCAAGACCTCCTGAAAGTGCAACCGGACAAAGAGGCACTTTGAGGGTGTAGGTGTGCCCTGACCCAAGCCATGGGATGCTCAATCACCTCGCACGCACGCAGAAGGCAGGCCCTGAATAAGGCAGGTTGGGGAAGAATAGGTGCGTTTGAATGTCGGTGCTGGGGAAGCACACTGGAAGTACCACAGACTGCGGGAAGAAGAACCGAATCTGTCTGGGCAGAAGTGCAGTCAGATTGGTGCTTCGAAGCGTGGACAGGACTCCGTTTCACATACTGTGGACATGTTGTCAGGAGAGACCAGGCCCTGAAAAAGCACATCCTGTTCGGCGAAGTTAAAGGTTGGTGAAATAGAGGAAGACCCTCTAGGAGATGGATTGACACGGTGGCTGCAACAAAGGGCTGGAACAGAAGTGACTGTGAGGCTGGCGCAGGACCCGGCAGTGTTTCATTCTTTTGTCCATGAGGTTGCTCTGAGCTGAACCCGACGTGATGGCACCTAACAACGACCTAAGGACAACTTCAGAGAGAGGCAGGGACATGGGTGGCTCAGTGGGACGCTCGCCTTCCCTGCAGGAGGCCCAGGTCCGAGTCCTAATGAGTGGACCTCGGGCGCAGCCACCAAATAGGAGGCTCGCACATGGCTCTGAGGGTGCACGTCCAATATTGAGGCATCCCAACCAGGGGCACGACGAAAGCGCTTCTTCAAGCAGCATAGGTGGTCAGAGGCCCTGCGTCATTCCCACAGATTGGTTCCCTTGAGAAGCTCAGACTGGTTCTCAGCGGCAGCTGAGGTGAGAGGTGAGCAGAAGGCACGTGGTGTTGGGGAGCATCCACACTGCTGGCTCTCAGCTCCTGGCTCCTCGGCATGTCCTTTCCTGCAGCGCTCCCCCTCTGCTGTCGGGCACTTCATCTGCTCGTTTGTTACTGTTGGTCCCTCGCGCTCTTCCCCTACCCTGATGCACATACACAAACTCACATACACACACATACAACACACACACAAACTCACATGCCCACATACATACACACACACAAACTCACATACATACACACTCACACAAAC
>NW_022111369.1:97025100-97044160 GCF_000313985.2 Echinops telfairi | reverse complement strand
CACATACATACACACACAAGCTCACATACATACACACTCACACAAACTCGTATACATACACACACTCACACAAACGCTCACATACACACAAATGCATTCTTACATACTCACACACACAAACTCATACACACACAAACACATACACATACACATACTCACACACACATACACACACAAACTCACATACACACACACACAGCTTGGCAGGAAATGAAAGCAGCGTGGTTGTCTCGCACATCCTAACACCGAGAAAAATCATGAGCACATTGTGTTGGAGGAATTCACCTGTTAGACACTTGATTTATTCATGTCTTTACAAAACAAATCCTAACTGAGAGATACCTGGGCTACCCATCTGTCCATCTGTGGAGAAAGGACGGCTTGGGTGAGCTGTGATGCTGGAAGCTATGCCATTAGGGTTTCCAGCTTGGTCCCCGGCGGACAGGTGTCTGCAGAGCTTCGAGGCGCAGAGACACCGGGGCTAAAGGACTGCTTCACGGAGCTCGGCGGTGCAAGCCTTAAGGGTGACAACAGAATATCGCCCGGTACCCTATCGGAGGGCACTGGAGAGCGGCCACGACAGACAGACGAGTGACTACAAAGATGTCGCAGGACAGGGCCATGCCACTTTCCATGCTATGCAAGGTTGCCATGTGTCGGCGCAGACCTGGTGGCAATTAGCATCCTCGCCTCTCTAAGCAGGTGCTGGGATGTCCAAAGGGAGTGTCTCCTGCCTGGCCAGGAGAACCTCACAGTCCAGGGATGGAAATAACCACAGAAAGGGCAGGACAGCAAGATATGTGCACAGCTGAGATCTACACAGAGAGCTGCCTGAACGAGAGAAGGAAGCAACACATACGCTGTACAGCATTACAGAAAGTGCCAGCCACCAGCAGGGACAGGTTAGCTGGGGCTCCAAATGGGTGAGTACGAGTTTGTCATCCAGAAAATCCACTCCAGGTATTCCAAGCAAAAGGAAATGACGTTGTGAATACTAGCCCTATAATGCCAAGTGCGATGTTTTTGTAACATTTAATTAAAATGTACATATTAATACATATATTGATAACTATGAAAGTAAAGCATAAAAACAAAAACAATTTTTTTCCTGGAATTAAAAATTCAGGCATTATAGGGCTAGAATGATCCGAACCTTATTACAGAGATCTGCAACAGACAGAACATCCACAGCAGCGGAACCGTCACATCGCCTCTGACCTAGAAAGAAATTTCCATGTAAAAACAATCACAAAGGAAAGACCCCTGGTGATAACCAGCCTTTGTGGTTGTGTAACAAAAGCAGGCCACCTCAGACTCACACTTGGGGATGTCAATGATCACAACCCTTTTAGAGGACAAAGTACCAATGTCCAGGGAAGCTGAAAAATCCAGATGAGTGGCTAAGCCCCTTACTTCACTTGGCCTCCAGGTGTGTGCCGGGGAGGAACACAGCATGCTAGAGGAGAATGTGGCTAGCAGCACTGGTGGTACTGGTGCAACGCTGAGGGGCTGGGCAAAGACCTGGGTTCTCATCAGTCGAAGAAAGGTAAGTCCATTACGGAACACTCTGAATAAAAAAATCACAATTCACAGCCAATAGAGAGCTGGCAAGATGGAATAGAACTGTCCCTCTGTGTTCCCAAAACTGTCTATCTTTATGGGAGCAGAAAGCCTTATCTTTCGCCCGTGGAGTTGCTGGTGGTTTTGAACGGCTGACCTGGTGGCCACCAGCCCAATGTATACCCCATGATCCCACCAGGACTTCCTGGAATACGGTGTGAGGACAGGAAAATAATAGATGAGCTGCATAATCAACACGGAGAAATCTTACACTCAGAAAAGAGCACAAGTCCCAGAAAAGTGTGTACAGTATGTAAAAAGAGTTAACGCCTGTGGCTGATGACTGACAAGTCGGATGTCTGAATCCACCAGAAGTACCATACAGACTCGAGTATAAGGCGACCTGAATATCAGCCGAGGTGCCTGATTTTACCACAAAAACTGTGAGTTAGTTAATTGTGCCAGCCTGGCCGATAATCACATGTGGGTCTGGTTGAAAGACGGAGGGATAAATGGGTGGTGAAGCCTCGCCTTTCTAGTTCTTGGGTCTCTTGCTTTGTGATGGTCGCACCAGGATGCAGCTGCCTTAGCAGCTTCCTGCTTCGGCTTGCAAGATTGACATCCTACAAGACATCCCCAAGGAGAAGCCGCATGGACCTATCCCGATGCAGCCCTGGGTGCTGGAGCAGCCGTGTGGAGACCCCTGCTAGTGCTGAGATGCTTGTTCGTTCACTGACTCAGCTTTCCTCCTGCAGTCAGCATCATCGCCTCTGTTTTGTGAGGTGGAGGACTTTGTGGACTGGTGTTGGGTTAATGGGTTAATGTTGGGCTTGTGGGCTTGGGCAGCATTGGGTTGGGATGTTTTTGTGATGCACCTTTTCTTTACATAAAACTCTCTTATACATGAGTTGCTGTGGATTTGTTTCTCCAAGGTACCCAGACTAATACAAACTGCATCAAAAATGTGCTGAAAAACTCGGCTTATCCACAAGTATATACGGTAAGTTAGTCAGAAGAAAGGCCTGAAAACTTCGCTGTTGAAATCCCTTGGAACACACACACACACACACACACACACACACACACACACACACGGGGTCCCCCGTGAAGTCAATGTTGACAGCAACTGGCTTGTCCTGTTGCTATGATGGAAAGAGTTGAACTCACACAGCACTACTTAGACTGTTGGTGGACCCACGTGTTGTCAGTCAGTCAGCGTGACCCTGTGGACACGCGAGCTCTGCCGTCCCCATAACTGTTACAGCCACTGTGTCGATCCACTTCATCTCGGGGCTTCCTATTTCTACCCATGCATCTTCTGGGGGCTGTCCTTTTATGTTACCAGGCATGTTGCCCCTTTCCAGGGACGAGCAGCTCCGGATAACATGTCCAAAACGCGTGACACAAAGTCTCGCCTTCCTTTCTTTGGAGAAACATCCCCGGTTGTGCTTTTCCAGGGCAGGTCTCTTTGCTCCTCCGGCATCTGAAGTAAGCTCAACCTCTTCTCCAGCCCCATCATTCAAAGGCGGGACCCAGCTGCAGGCCGGCAGAGTATAAGGACATGGTTTCAATAAAGAGGGGCTGTTTCTGAGAGGACAGAGAGGGAGATGTGATTGGAGAGGGTAAACATACAGCATGATTGTATGTGAAATATTGTGTTTCTTAAAACAAGGTCTGATGCAATTACTCACTGACAAAATGTGAGCATTCTGTGAAATAGATGGTGGACGCGGGGGTTTCTGTTGGGCAGTTGCGATACGGTTCTCTGTGGTGTTCAACGAGAGTCCACATTTCTGAAAATGGTCGGTTGTTCTGTTAAAGGTGATGGAAAAGACTGGGAGTGACAGACAGTAGTGAGGGTTCCACAGCACCCTGGTACAGGTGTGTCCCTGAGACAATAGCAAGCCTACTCATCGGACACAGGAGAACTGTCCTATAGGTTTCCAAGGCTGTCAATCTTTGTCGAAGCAGATTGCCTCATCCGTCTCCTGCAGAGCAGCTGCTGGATTCGAACTGCCAACCTTTGGGTTAGCTGCCAAGCACTTTAACCACGGCACTTGGTATGCTAAGAGCACCTTTGCACAGCAAGTGAACAGATTGATGACACTAAATTTTATATGCAAAAATGGTTGAGAGGGGCAAATGTTTTTGTTATGTTGTACGTGTGTTACATGTTTTGTCACGTACATTACGCAGTCATTTTCGTTTTTGAAGGCACGAAGAGGTTTCCCTGGAAAGACAGGTTTTAAATAGGTCTCAGTGCCTGGTCTCATTTTAAAAGAGCCCGGGGTGGCAAAGTGGGTTAGGCGTTGGGTTGCTCATTGCAAGATCAGCAGTTGAAACCCACCAGCCACTGCATGGGAGGCCACTGTAGCTTTCTGTGCCTGTAAAGATGGACGGCCTGGGAAAGCCCCGGGGGCCGTTTGACTCTGTTCCATAGGGCTGCTGTGAGTCAGACTTGATGCGATGGCTGTGGTTTGTTTTGGGTTTCTGCTTTGAGGTCTCATTTTCATTGTGTTAAATCTGTGACCAACTTAAAAACATTAACCCATAGCCTATTTGTTTCATTCGTTGAACTAGACCTGTATTCAGTCCACGAGCATTTAGGGTCCATTACCTAAAAACATACCATGCTACATCACTACAGGGAACACCCAGAAGCTACAAAGAAAAGACCCCGGCTTCAGTGAGTGTATGATCTGCCAAGAGAGAAAGGATGCGAACTTACAAAGGATTGGAGCGCTCTTAAGGGCCGAGAAATGGTAGGCCATCAAGCCATATTACCACGATGCACCTGATTTCTTATTCATAGGTGGCAGATATCCGTGTAAAATACAATTGGAGTCATAAATACAGTCTCCTCTGTCTTCTAGCTCCACAACTGCTAGTGTCCGAATGAGTAACAGAAGAATAGGACTAAGCACTCGTGTGATGCCCTTGCTGAGGACAAGGGGCCAAAGGGCCGGCCCTCACCCCCATTAACACGCAGCTGGGAGAAGGAGCAAACGAAGACAAACGGCGGATCCCGCCATCGGGTGCTGTGCTCGCGCAGAGTCAGCCACTTTTCAAGCCGTATTGATGATTGCAGCGACTCCCCAGGCCAAGAACGGGAGGGCGCACCTGCAGCAGGGCCCTGGGCTTCCCTGCAAGTGAGACCGTGTCCCAACTCGGAGAGACACATGCTCTGCCCCACCTCTTAGTGAGCTTGTGTAGTGACTGCTGATTTCTGTATTAAGTTTTGTCATTGCAGAATGGTTTGCAGATAGATCCTCACTTTCAGACAGCAAAACCACAGCGCACACAGGAGAACCAGGTAGGTCTCCCTTTGATTCCCCAGGAAGCCCACTGCATATGTAGAAGGACCCTGGCTACCTTGTTGATGCATTCACCTCCTGACATCATCTGTCCCCAACCTTATTCGGCCTGCCACCCCTTTTACAGAAGAAAAAACTGCTCATCAATGACAAACATTTGGGCCATTTCCCATAATCCACCCAGGATACAGTGTACGCACATCTACTTTTGCGGCACCTGCTGAATCATTCCAGTGCTCCCCACCCCCACGCCCCGAGGGGCTAGCACTCACTTTGGGAAACACTGGCCTATAATGAAAGGACCGTGTTATATAAGTAATTTCTGTTTACATCGCTCACAGTAAAAGTAGAACATTCTCTCCCTCCCTTCCTCACCACCTGTCTTCCTCCTGCCCCTCTCTCGTCCCCTCTCTGTTTTTCTCTCTGTTTCTCTCTTATCTTCCACTCCCCAAAAGTCTTGGCAAATTTTAAATGGCATCACTTACAACATTCTTCTGAATGGGACCAGCAGATTCCACACAATGGCTCTACCATTCTTTTCAAACCTTCTCAGGCTGAGGGACACCGAGGGTGTTTCCAAATGCCCTAGCCATTTCCAGGAATGTTGCGATTCATTTCCCGTGCAGCCCCAGGGCCACCGGCCGGGGCGTGAGCACCCTTTGCTCACTGTGCCTACTTATACCCCACACCGTCATCATCGGTGGCAAACAAAACAGGTGGGAGAGATGGTCGCATAGACTTGGACTGGTGGTGCCATCAAACCGTATACAGTGCTGGGAACCTGCAAGATGCTCAAAGGTGCTTACTGAGCTGAGTCCCCAGGAGGGCTTGCTGCTCCCACTGTCTGGGCCTCTGATGAATGGCCTCGGCTGGGGCCGAAGCTGAAAACCGGTGTCTAGTACCTAGCAGAGACTGTGCCCAATATTAAATTACCCTCAACGACCCAGACAGACCTATGCAGCTGTGCCCACACGTTGTTCCATGAGAATCAACTTGTTTTCTTCCTTTGTCTTTTGAGGGCAGGGCAGATAATGCCCTCTGTCTCCCCCTTGGGCATCAGTTGGTCAGTCCCCTGCAAATAAGACGTCTGCCTGGGTTTCTCTGGGCACCGTCTCTCACCAGCAAATCCAAGCAAGGTCATTACCTGGCAATATGAACTCTCCTTATCTCCCTGGCCCCGTTTCAGAAAAGAGTCATTGACAACAGGGATCCAATCTCCCCTCTAAAGCCCTTTCCCAGATAAACAGGCTTTCAAGAGTCCACAATGCGAGCGACCTTCTGAGAGGCCAAGTCATCAAATCAGCAGGGCCAGAAACCTGGGTGGCACCTGCCTGGGAGAGGCTCCTTTTCTATGAAGGATTGTGGCCTGGGAAGAGGCTTTTAAGAGAGACCAGGGATCTGTAAGCACAGAGGCAGCTCTGCAAAGGAACCACTGTCCATTCAACAGAACGCCGCGGCTTTTAAAAGCCAACCGGTGGTCTGTGGACTGGGAGCAAGGAGTGTTGAACACCTTAAGACAGGAGGTCATGAGAATCCAGGAGCCCCGGTGCTGGGCAGGTCCAGGTGCAGGGTGAGACTGCTGGCACCGAGGGACGCAGTTAGAAACCACCCATCACTCTGTGAGCAAAAGACTGGAACTTTCTGTTCCCGTCAGGCCATCTCTGTGAAGCCAGAGAGGCAGATCAACGCTGTCCTGTGGACTCACTAGGAGTCGGAATTGACTCAAGGTCGGTGGGCTGCTACTACAGTCATGGCTTCGAGCCAGTGGGAACTCAGTAACGCCCTCCCCTGGCCCAGACTCTCCCATGGAGAATGGGCTCTATTCTTTGAGGTCCCGCCACTCAGGGCAGAAATAAAGGACTATTCAAAGAAAATGAAGGGATTTGGGGGAGGGGGGGGGACACCAAAACACAATAAGAAGCTAAGATCGATAAGTGAAAGGAACAGAAAATGATGGAGAAGGAATGAAGAGGCACTTATGAAGTTGGCTTGCAAAATAAAAACATAAAAGCACGTGTGAATAGAAAAGTCCATCGTGGGCTTATGTTTTGTCCTCAGGTTCTTCCGCAGAGGGTACGGCCATGACCAAGCCCCACTGTGCGCGCTTAGAGGTGAAGCGAGGATCTAGGTGACGAAGCACGCAGTTGCTCTGCACCCTTAGCCTGCAAGGGATGTGGCCAAGAAGGCTGCACTCAGCTTGGTTTGAATGCTGAATGGCTCAAGAGCAGTGGCCTCGCCTCAATGCCTGGGGGTGCTTTGAAGTGCTCGTTTGGAAATGTGTTGTCCGTGGTTACTCTGAAATTAAGTTGCCGGCCCACAACATAACCTCCAGAAAGAAGTGTTTAAGGGCTTTTGCTTATTAGAGATAAAAAACGAGAAGCCACCATCAAGTCAGCTCCTGGGGAGCCTCTGTCTGGAAAGGAGATAAAAGTCAAAGATGTAAAGCACTAACAGTTCCAGGAAAGCGGGCTAACTGCTAGCGAACTTGCAGAATCAGCCCACTGATCAATAAGTACTTACTGAGGAGCCCATCAGGGGAGCAGCATGGTGTTCATCAAACTCACACTGGGCCAGCAAAGAGTTAAAGGACTCCTAAGGGCCCAGAGGGGACCTTTGGTGAAGACAGCAGCGGTGCTTTGCAGCTGCAACCTTGGAGAGGGAGGCTGCCAAGCCCGGTGCCTTAACGAGTGCCAAGAGGCTAAGCCAGTGGAAGAGAAGCCCGCTGAGGGCCAGAACCTCGCCTGTGTTCGTTATCACGAGGTCTCCTGCCTGGTCAACAGTTCTTGCTTAATAAATATTTGCTGGATAAAGTAAATACCACGCGGAAGACTAAGAGGACTACAGAGAGGGAGGGAGGGGGAAAGGAAGGAAAGAGACCCTGTACGACAGGGTAGCCCTGTCCCTGTGAGTTTCGAAGGCTGGGTGCTAACTCTTTAGGGAAGTAGAAAGCCTGTCTTCTTCCTGCTGGTAGTTACGAACTGCTGACCTTGAAGTTACCAGTCCAACATGTAACCACTACTCCTGGTTGAAGAGAGAAGGGAGACTGGAAATTGCACTCATCCTAAGTGAACAGTCACCCCAGGGTGATTTTCCTGGGGACAATTCCCCCCATATCCGCGTGCCTCTCAGCATCCTGGAGGACAGATGCAGAGAGACGGAGCTGGCAGGAAAGCTGCCAGTGGTAAGCATGTGCCAATGTCCTCACTCCTTCCTTGCGATGCTGCTGCAACCTCACCTTCCCAACTGCATTGCCGCAGTTACCACCCTGCGTCCCAGGAGTTGTTGGTGTATTCGTCTGCCTGGCGCTGCCCATGCAAACACCTGCAAGGTGCAGTCAAACTCTGTACAACAGAAACCATGCTTTCCTTGATCAAAAAAATTATAATTATAATAGGGTAGGGTCCCTGTATGCTTAGTGGTATGCCTTCTCCTCACTTAGTGACTGTCTCGGTACCAGATAGGTCACATTTACAATACCATGAAATCTGTTGTCCGGCTCATTTGTGCATTAAGGATGGACATCTGGCAAGAATGACCCCACAGGGACTTGGCAGGGGCCCCTGAATAGTGAGCAGCCGATGGTCTCCCCTAAGCCACCAGGGTATCAGCTGGAGGGGCCCTAGGCAAATGCTTCCCATCTGGTCCTAGGTGCCCATGGCCGGCTGCAGCCACCAGTGCCCTGAAAGGGAGCTACACCGAAGGCTAGGGAGGATGTGAGATGCTGAGGTCTAGCCTAGCTCCCAGCAGCAAACAATAGCAAGGAAAGGCCAGGCCATGGTGAGAAGAAGCCTTGAAACAAGGTGCCTGAGGCCCATGGGACCCCTTGTCAGCTGACCACCACCTGTGCAGCCGGTGACACTTCTTCCATGCCCCCACCTGGTCAGGCAGGGATGGGTGAGGGAGGAGCAGGCTACCTGGATGGAGGTTGGGTAACCAGCAGAAAGTGTGGTTTAAGGTCAAGGGCAGAGACCAGACCAGGCCACCATGACCTTGGAGCAAGCTCTACACTGATTATTCCCATAAGGACATGGGGTGCAGGGGGTAGAACCGTAGAGCAAGAGCCAGGGAATATTCTGGTGAGAGGACCGAGGGGGTACTCAATGGGCATGGTCCACCTTCCCCCTGTAGCATCTAGGGTCTCCTACTCATGTAAAATGAGCCCTTTTCCCCCAACAAAGCCAACAAGGGAGTTTGGGGATCCTTTAAGTAATGATATGGGGATGCCTATCCCGAAAGTAGAATGACTGTAGGAAATGGAGGAGACTTGGGGGTGGTTGTGCGCCCCCTGGCTTTGGAGGACTGCATAGGCTTCTTCTCCTGCTGAGGGTGGGCAGGAGCTAAGGTCTCCTGAGACTCCATGAAGCAGAGGGAGGCAGCAGTGGCCGGTGGTGTCAGCAGAAGCCTGGAAGGACATGCACCTTGTAGGTGAGGGGATAAGGTGATGTGGTCATCCTCCATTCTTGCATAACACTGGTTTTGCTGATGTTTGGGATCTAACCCTATGAAGAAAGGAGGAGGTGTGTTAATCTAGGGTATCTTCAGAGTACGACCAAAGGGTTACCTCTCCCCGTCGTCACTCAATGGCCGTCCTCATCTGTAAGGACAGTCCCTGGAACAAAGGGAGAGCTCGGTACATACTTTGCAAACTCGCCTTCATGGCTGACCAGTGGTCAGCACCAGGGTAATCAAGAAAGTCAACAAGACCAGAAAGCAGATGCAACCAGAGGGCTCATCTTGTGCACGAGAAACAGGGACCCCAAAAGCACAGTGTCCCCAGGAGGAGGGCTGAGCTCTCCAGGAGTCTAGACATGCGCTGGCAGCGAAGAAAAGCAGACAGTAGACGGATAATGATGATGAACTGTGAAAAGACATGCGAGGTCCTGCTGAAGCTATGGACACATCCACCGAATGTATCCTCTTTGGAGAATTAGACCGGACTCCCCCATTGGACGGATTGGCTTTTCTGAACCAATACCATTGTGACACAAAAGACCGTTGGAAACTGCCTTGTCTTAAAAGGGGGACTATTGGGGACTCAGGGTGGTTCCCAGCCACCAGCAGCCTGGCAGTGGAGGCTTGCCTGTTTTTATGATGCCGAGCAGGTTCCAGTCTGATGGGCTACAGAGAAAGGCCTGAGGATCTCCTTCGGAAACCAACCAATAGAACCCAATGGATCTCCACAACATTCCGTTTTGGGGTGCATGGGGACTCTATGCGTCGGGAGCTGATTAAATAGCAGATAACAACAACAGACTCAAGGGAGGGGCTATCAGCCTCACAGACCCAAGCGCCCTTTGGTTACAACTGCTATGTCACCCATGATCACCCGCCGGGTACTGCCCCTCCCATGCCATGTAAACAGGAGCCATTGGCTGGCTTGAACTCTTGAAACTGGTGCTGATGCACATATGGCATGGTCCCGGAGAGCTCTCCTGGGAAATCAACCCAACCTCTCATTAGGAAAAGGGTTATGGCACAAGCTCTATGCACAGCAGGTGATTCCCAGGAGGGCTATTTCCAGAGAGGAAGTGGTGGGTGAGGCAAGGTCTGGGAAGAGAATGACGCAGGGAAACTAAGCAACCTCAATCTAGATTACATACTGGGTTACATACTGAGCTGCTAAACACAAGGTCAGCAGTTTGAAACCACCAGCTGCTGTGTGGGAAAAGGACAAAGCTTCCTATTCCCATAAAGAGTCACATCTGGGAAAACTCACAGGGGTAGTTCTACTCCATCCCATAGGGTCCACTCGATGACAGTGCCCCCTCAGAAGACACTGTTTTGATTGGATTGGTTTTGGACGTTGCCCTACGACTAAGACAAATATATTACTGGAAGAACTCCATCTCCCGATAGTACTTGGGAGTGCCCATTTAAGAGACATTGTCCTTGTTAGGAGCCATCCCCTGATCACAGAGGCACATTGAAAGACACATTGTTTGGAAGGAGCCTCTGCATGGATGGACTGGGACCTTAGTAGCAAGATTGTTTGACTCACTTTCATATGGATACCTGACCTCGGAGTCGTGAAAATCCTCAACAAGATAGACTGATGAAGTGGCTGCAAGAGTAGACTCAAAGCCACAATGGGAAGGGCAGAGTAGGATTGGGAAGGGCTACATTCCACATCCGCAGGGTCAGTAGGCATTGGAGCCAGCTCAATGACGTCAAACAACAGTTCTCTTAAATGGGAACTCCCAAGGACTAGAGGGGGAGCATGTGAAATAGCACAACAATCAACAACTGCATCCACCTATGCTGAGGATCTGTGTTTGGGAACACACAGGGCCGCTTTCTCGACAAACTAGCCCTTCCTCTTTCGTGTGTGGGATTTTTGTTTGGTTGGTTACTTGTTTGTTTTTGGGTTTTTTGTTGTGGTTTTTTTTGTGTTTTTTTTCAGTAAAAAGGCAAAGGTATACCTTCTTGTAGGATCCCGGGGTGGGGGTGGAAATGGGCACAACCAGACAAAAAGGAGAGACTTCATAGATGAAGGTAATATATTTATTAACTGCATACATACAGTTAGCAGGGCATACCTGTCGTGAAAGCTTTAATGTGATGTTGGGAAGAAGTCTAATACAAAGAAGCAAATGCTCAAAATATTCACCACTGACCTCTCTGTGCTTCTAATCTATAGAACAGCAGCCAAGGCCATTCTACCCAGGGACTGGACCCGTGTAGGGTGCAGTTTGGGTTCAAAACATACTATCCACATAGGAGCTCACTGTTGATGCTGACTCACAGCACACTGGTCCTATGGAACAAGGTGAAACTGCCCTATGAATTTCTGAGACTATAACTCTTTATGGGTGTAGGAATCCTAGTTTTCTCCTAAGGAGCAGCTGCTGGTTTTGAACTTCTGATATTGTACTCAGCAGGCTCCTTCTATGTAGAAAAGGCAATTAAAAAAATCCAGATTTAGGCTATTTGGTGGACCATGCAGATTGGAAGTCCATCCCTATGGTTATAAAATAACACATATTCTGTCAGAGCTTTAGGGAGTTCAATGTAAGAATCATCTGGCATTTCAAGAGTTAGAATAAGAGTTGGAGGAAGCAAAGACTCAATTATTAAAACATGCTTTAAAAAGCAAGGTGAAGTCCAACCAAGAGCCCTATCCTGGCAGAAGGTAATTCTATCCCCATTCTCTTGGCTGAGAGCAATAATATTCCCACGCCTGGGTCAAGGTTTAGAGGTGGATTGTGGTAAAGCACCTGGGTCCTTTATGTCTGGGACTAGTCCTCCGGTAAAGACATGGGTCATGTGATCAAAAGACCTCATGCCAAATAAACTGAACCATTCTGCTTAGCAAAGAAATCAAGTTCAGATATCACAGAAGCAAGAGTAAGTAATTCTTGCACTCATCGTTATTAACTCTCCATTTCCCCCCCAACCTCCCCTGCCATACCCCCAAGGGACCATTCATCCATATACTGTCTCTATAGATTGATGTATCCTGGATTTCATTTAAAACTAACAATAATAACAAAGTTAAACCCATAATGCCCTCAATCAAAAAGAAATAGGGAGCTGATAACAATGAGCACAAGAATGAAGAAAATGTTCTAAAACTGATAGTACTGATGATTGTAAAACCCTACTTGATGTGAATGAGCTGCAGAATTGTATGACATGTGAATTATATGTCAATAACCTATTAAAAACACCTATTTTTTAAAAAAAAAAGAGCCAGCAAGTTACAAGGGTATGAGAAGTAAAATCACGGAGCACCGAGCACTTACCCAGGACTGTAATTTTGTGCTAAAATCATAACAACAAAGAAAATACCCAAAACATCTACTAAGAAGTAGCTAGGTCGATTTTGGTTGGCTCGTGGATGGCAATATCAAGTGGCTATCCGTTTGGAGCAGCACAGAAGTATGGCTGTCATTTGTGGCAAAGGAAACCCAGGTGCATTATTACCTCGATGTGTCGACTGATGTCTTCACCCTACAGCTCTTTCATCTAAATGCGTGTCTTCAAATGAAATTCCATGCCGTCCAGTCAATTCCAACTGAGAGAGACCTTAAGTAGGGAGTACAGGGGAGTGGGGAGCCCAGTCTGTGACCCAGTAAAAGAAATGCAATCCTATTAAAAAAGCCTCACCCTGCTTATCATTCGATGGAAGGACTTTAGATTAACTCGTTAACTACTGGGGATTTTTTCTTTGTGTTTACATTCCGGTATTCCTTCCCGCCCCACCCCACTCCCCAAGGATGATTTATATGAAAAGGAACAAAAACTTGAACTCCTCATCTCTCCACTGTGTACATCCTTTGAATCTCAAGGGACCTCCCCGAATGCAAGGGAACAATGAGACTGGACTTGCTCTCAAAAAAGGGGGTGGAGGAGAAGTGTTTTAATATTTTGATGTGTCTCGACAATTACATATAATGTAACATAAAATCAGTCTCTGAGTGATAGCAGCCACGGCAAATGGAAGCTTCTATGCACTCAACCCATTAATACCTAAGGAGAGGTTACTCAATGAAGTTGAGAGGCAATGTATTTTTTGAATATGCACTTTTGGAACAAAAGGTGCCTGCCAACGGCGTCTCTCATTTGGTTAAGCAACAAAAGCCCCATGCTTATTCTCAGGCACCTCTCCGTCGGCACGGCCCACACCCACACAAACACAACCACCAGCTGAAAATGCTAATTCCACTTTCAGGAAACATATTCTGAAAATTACAGGTTCCGGGTGCCGCTAATGTTTAGAATGAGCAGCATCAACAGAGTCAGAAATGCCCCCTTTTTAATGGAAGGAGGCCCCTGGTCACCAGCCACTCGCAGCAAAGAACCTTGCGCATTTTTAAACAGGACAGAAATTAAAACTGATGGCTGCCCCTGCGTCTGTCTGAGTGATGACGCAACCAGGCATTCGTTTAAATCAACCACTGCTGCTGCAATCCATTTGCTCTGGAATTTATCAAGCATTGTTAGGCTTGATGTATTGATGATTTTTGATGTCTTCCTAATAAAAATAGCTTTGTCTCCCTCAACCACTTTAAGGTTTTTTCTTTCTTTCTTTCTTTCTTGTGTTTTTTTTTCCCCTGGCAAACCACAAAAGCGTTTTAATTTTTCTGAAATGAGTCAGAGGAAATACAGAATAAATCCAAAACCTGAAACCAGATAAGCACTTGTGCATGATGAGATGGGATTTAGGAAAATACCATTAGGGCAAGCATCGCAGTCAAACCCAAAGGAACAATTAGACAAGCCGATGCTTAAGTTTCTGCATTCCTGTGGACTAGATAACATCATGAAGATGCCCCACTCTAGTCATAAGGAACCCAAATTAAAGCTGCCCCCTCTCCCTGGCTCCCGCAGCAGGCAGAGCTGAATATACTTACTCACATTCACTTGCAAAGGGTAAAGTAAGCCAGAACATCATCGTGGAGAACTAACCTACGCAGGGCCATTATGTGTGAAATTGAAGTTGGCCAGAGAGAGAGTGAATCTACCTTTCTGATGGTTTGCAGAGAGGAGCGAGGGCAGCAAACTACACAGTGTGTGTATGCATTGGGCTGCTCGCTGCAAGGTCAACAGTTCAGATACACCGGTGGACAGTTCAGATACACCGGTGGTTCCACGGGAGAAAAATGAGGGTTTTTGCTCCTGAGACAATTTACAGTCTCGGAAACCCTCATGGGCAGTTCTCCTCTGCCCTTTGGGGCTGCTATGGGTCAGAATGGACGTGATGTCAGTCACCTCGGTTTGTTGTGAACCGGGAGTCCCTGGATGATGCAAACCATTTTTTCTGCTGGGCTACTGACTGAATGGTTGGAGTCCATCAAGAAATGCCTTCAAAGAAAGACGTGGTCATCTGTTTCCCAAAAATCAGGCACTGGAAACCATAGGGAGCAGTGGCTCTGGCCATCAGGCTTTGCCAGGAATTGGAATCAGTCTGATAGCAACTGGTGGGCTTTACGATATGCTGGGCTGAGGATGGAGTAGTGAATACAATGCAGGCCAGGCCCCTACACCACGGAGCCTGTCATTAAGTTCATAGAACTTCAAATCACACACACACACACACACACACACACATGCATTTACATTTCAGCCATGTGTACTCTTCATGGACTCCTTACTATGTGCCAGGCAAGAATCTAAGCACTGTCTGTCACTGTCATAATCACCACCATCCACAAAACAGCTATGACATGCTTTCCCTCGAACCCCTGGACTAGGTAGCACCATCCTAGGCTGTGTTATCTTCCTCCCCATGTCTTCTCACTTTGCAGATAATGAAAGATGGACTTAAGAAGGGCCAGGGAATTGCCCACGGGCACAGACCATCAACACCTAAGCATAGATTTGAATTCGGTTCTCTCTGATTCCCAAACCACTGTCTTAGTTGCCATAGCACAGCCCACCCCACACTGGGTCCCAGCTGGCCTCACCGAAGTGCACCAGCAGTGAAGTGGAGATGTTGAAACTGGGTGGGATGTGCAAGGAGTCATCCCAACACTGCCATCATCACTGAGCATCTGGGTCTTTGTTCTTGTCCACCATCCTCAGTTTGGAACAGAGCCCAATGAGCCTCTGGAAGAATATACAATGGGAAATACAGAATGTCTTCCAAACAGGTGCTGTCTGACGCCCTCCTTTGCATACACCAGGACGGGAGCATTCCTACCACTTCCCCTACCACTGTACACCTATCCAGGAGCAGAGAGCCTCCCCTTCCTCCTGAATTGTTCTCATGTAGTGGTTCTCACTTTGCTTTTACCTTCTGCCCACCCACAGGGGACATGAGGCAATGTCTGAAGACACCTTCTGTTGTCCCCAGGGAGGGGACAGGTATTCTGGTGGTGACAAACAAAGACAAGTTACAGATGTTACTATACTCCCTTCGATGGACAGCCTGTACCACACAGAATTATAGGTTCTAAATTGCCCATTGTATCCCGGCTGGAGAACTCTGCCCTAATGTATCCCAAGACTGTGAAAGTGGCATAGCCTAAGAGAGACTGTCAGGGACATGTGCTTCCTTTTCCTGCCTTGCCCAGCCCAGATTGCTGTCCCCCAACAGGCGCAGCAGGAAGGCACAGGAAGTGTTCCACCCCACTCAACGCAGCCTGTTATTGTTGTTATTCCCGGTGTGTGTACTCTACGCTCAGAAAGCAATCATACAACCATGCACGCAGATCATGTATAAATCAATTAGCCCACATTTCTGCCGGGCACATGCTCAGAGCAGCCCGGGGACAGGAGCACAGGAGCAGAGAATGTTGGCAGTCACCAGACTAGTAAAGGGATCATCAATATAGGCTTGAGACAATCTGGAACCCAATCCTCAACACAGCCTCTCCTCAGCCAAAGCAGCCCTTGGTTGACCCAGCCGTAAAGTAGAAATAAGCAAACTTCTTTCCTCGGGGTCTTGTACACGTACTGCCATCCAGCTATGCAGTCAGCTCTGACTCACGGGGACCCTCAAGAGGACAGAAAGGCCCTTGTGGATTTCCAAGGCCGTGACTCTTTAGAGGAGTGGAAAGCCTCATCTTTCTCCTATGGAAGGAATGGTGAGTCCCAACTGCTGGCGCTGTGGTGAGCAGCCCAACGCCTAACCCACTGCACCACTAGGGCTCCCGCAGGGCCACATGGCAAATCACATCCCACTGTGTGAGAAACACTGGTTCTCCATTCGCTGCTGTCCAGTAAATGTTCCGCCCCTTTCCCTCCTCCGTCTCCCGCTCGCTCGGTCTAGGTTCAGGGGATTGGATCCCAACAGCCCTCCAGGTTGAATGTCGCCAGACAGCATCTGACTGTGAACATCCCCCTTCTTCACAGAGTCAGCACGGAGGATTACATTCGAAAACCGAGCTTAAAAGCACTACCCAAAACACAAAGGATTTATAAATATAAAGCTGTTTGCTGAAATTGCTCACCCACAACCTTTTCTGGAGGTATTCCTGATCATTACTCATCTGCCCAATTTGGAAACTCAGAGGTCATCATTCAAAAAAAATTTTTTTAAAAGAGCTAAGGGCTGGATTCAGATAAATTCCCGGGGCGTTCTGGCTTTCTGCTTACCCAACGTCACAGTCTGGGCTGAGGAAGTACGTAAACACTGCACCATCAGGAGTTTTGCCAGCAGTAGATCCAGTTAATCGGTGTGGTGGGAGGGCTTTTTTTCCCACCTAGAAGGGATTGACTCCCAGGCTGCAAAAACCCATTGACTCCCAGGCTGATGTGCCCAGGGCCTCAGAAGCCTTGTGGATCCTGGGCTGCGCTGACATCAGTTTGCACGCACACATGGCTCCTCAGACGCCCAGATCAGCACCATCACCGCCTAACACACTCAGGGCCAGGGAATCACGCACCATCAACGACACTTCCAAGTCCATATATTTAAAACACCTGAAAAGGAAGTGTGTCCAGGCAAGCATTCTCCAGAAAGGTCAAAGCAGGTGGGAGTCCTGGCAGCCTGTGGGAAGGGTCCCCAGAGGGAGACCTGGGGGTGCGGGGAGATCAACTCCTACCTGGGTTCTTGGCATTTCCTGAATTTTCCTTCCTGACTCTCCTGAGCAGTTAAGAACAGTAATAGCCCACCATTGCCAAGCACTTTAGGTTTTTAAAAGGTGCTAACGAATAGTATCTTCCTGATTCTTTTCCATTGCAATTGCTTATTTACTCGTCATGAGCATTTGTCTGGGTTAGGTCATGACTCTGCACCCACACACACACCCATACCACCCGAACATGTGTGGCTCCTAGTAGGTGATTCACGCCCATACCTTGATCACAGGAAGGGATTTGTGGATATTATCGCCTGTATGATAAAACTGCAGCTACAGCATGTGGTCAAACCTAAGAACAACTGTTTGGATGGCCCGACAACATCTATATCTTAACTCTGAGAAGCCAGAAGCATTGAAAGCTTGAGTTAGATGTCTAAGAGCATGCTGCTATGAGTTCCAGATAGGGGCCAGTGGTGATTCCAAAGCAGAATCCAACTGCCATGGGAGAGATCAGGAGCCTGGGTAGCCTACTGGTTATGAGCTGGGCTACTAACCACAAGGTCAGCAATTCAAGACCAGCAGCTGCTCCACAGAAAAGAAATGAGACTTTCTAGTCCTGTAAAAAGTTACCCTCTTGGAAAGCCGCAGCAGGCAGTTCTACCCCATTCTAGAGGGTTGCTATGAGTCAGAACCAACTTGATGGAAGTAAGTTTAAGTTTAACATGGGAGATGCAAGTTCAACTCGCAGATACTACCTGCCTGTCTTTGGAAGCCGGTATGTTGGTGTGATGTTGGACAGAGTTTAGCACATCATCCGAACTAGGAAGAAGGGGCTAGTGATTGATTTCTGAGAATCAACCAATGAAAACCTTGTGGATTCCAGCAGTTCCACTGCCACCCTTCATGGGAAGGCTCAGAACCAGCAGAGGTTGGTTACTTGGTACATGAGGAGGCCAGGAGTGACTGCAGCTAACACTGTAAAATGGAGGCAATTCTGAACTCGGTCTTCTGGTCTCCGTGTTACCAAAGATTCCAACATAGAACCAACACACCAAAGACTTATCCATGTGAGATCAATGGAAAGGAAGTGGAATTCCATTCCTTAGAGAGAGTCAGGAAAGGGGTGCCAGGAGCAGACAGGGACACACAGAGAAACATACCCATGACATCAAGCCGCTAACATTCCAAAAGACGAACACCAGTCCCTGATCTCTGCCCTAAGTGCTCTATGTCCGGGGTAGACAGGAATGTCTACCCCTCCCTGAAGCTTATCCAGGGGAAAACAGCGTGGGCCCTGGCACTCTATTCTGACACAATGGATTGAGCTCAAATCTCAGCCAGTCCACTTAGAAACTATGTCACCTTGGAGAAGTTGCTTGACCTCTCTGTCTTTCTTGTCTTCTCACTGGTACAATGAAGAACGTGATACAACTGACTGCACAGGATTGTTGAACAGACTGGATGACCCTTACGGGAGGGTCGCAGGGAGGAGACAAGCCAGTCAGGGTGCAGTATAGCAATGATGAAACCCAGAACATTCCTCTAGTTCCTAAATGCTTCCTCTCCCCCCCTTCCACCCCCACTATCATGATCCCAATTCTACCTTACAAATCTGGCTAGAACAGAGGATGTACACTGGTACAGATAGGAACTGGAAACACGGGGAATCCAGGAAGGATGATCCCTTCAGGACCAGTGGTGAGAGTGGTGATACTGGGA
>NW_022111369.1:97009552-97023810 GCF_000313985.2 Echinops telfairi | reverse complement strand
AAAAGCGGATGAATAAGATGGTTCTGCCTCCAAAAATTCTTAATTGATTATCTAACATGGCATGCTGGATCAGGTAATTTAGGAAATTGAAATTATATGTTTGTACAGAGATAATCTTTGCTTAAAAATATCTGGCATGGTAGGAGGAACACTGATGAACAGTTTAAAAACTTGTTTCGTGCAGGCTTAATATGGGGCTAATTCAGAATTACAGAGTTGAGAGAGTTATGGGACTCTGCATAAAACGTTCCAGTTCACAGAGCACTGTAGCGATCGTGAAAACACACATAAAAATTCTGATAAGAGCGGGATGTGAGGCAAAAGCACAATTTCCTCCCAATCTGGTCTATCAGCAGGATTTGCGCGTGTTGTCTGTGGCTTTCTGGGGTGGCTGGTGCATTACAGTGGCGCGTCAGCAGTAATGCTGCACGGCGGCTCCTGGAATACCATCTGCTTCCCTGGGAACTCTTAATATCGTTGCAATTATCTACTTCTAAGCACTTTATTGGGAATATCATTTGCAAATTAATCAACGACAGAGCGGTAAAACAAACTGTATGCTTCCCCCCAAAAACAACAGCATTCTTTTCCATTCTTTCCCTAAGGATTTAAGAGAGCTGGGGTGGGCCGAGGGCTTTTACACATGCCTCCAATGCCATGCCCTGGGTCTAAAAGTTGAGTGGGAAGAGTTAACACTCTAAGGTTGTCTAGAAAGATCTTTGGAAAGCTTGGGCAATGGGGAAGAGGAAGAAAACATAAACAAATGTTCCTAAGAGATATGTAACATTACCACAGGAGAGGAGGAACCTAGAGATGGGCTCCAACTGGCTACACACTTGTCTAGAAAGTGCCGCCATCTTGTCTTCCAGAACCTTCCTGATGTGTGTGGGTGGCCCCACCAAAAATGCCATCAAGTGGATTCCAACTCAAAGCAACCCTCTTGGGCAGAATAGAACTTCCCCCACGGGATTTCCAAGGATGTATATCTTTAGGGACGCAGGTGAGCTCCTCTTTCTCCCAGAGAGTGGCCGGTGGGTTCAAACTGGCAGCCTTTTGCTTTGCAGCTAAGTGCTTTTGACCCCTGCGCCACCAGCGCCACTACAGCAAAGGCCATTTAAGTCAGTCAAAATAAGAAAGAGACAGGCGTAGGAAAAAAGGGTAGGAGGCGTGTGCGCAGGACTTGAACGCCAGTGCTCCGTTCTCCTGCCATGATTGAAATGCGCACTTGAAAGGAGGTAAAGATCAGTAAGCCAAGGTTTCTCCCCCATCTCAAAGGAAGAGAAGAGCAAAATTCCCAGGTGACAGAAGCACACGGGAGAACCAGAGGAGGACCCAACACAAAGACAAACATCAGGATGGCTTTGCCCACAGGTCCCACGGGAAAGAAGCACCCACCCGCCCCAATTATCCTCACAGGGAGTGCACCTGCTGCTAGCAGCACCTTCGCCAGGCAAAGGAGCAGAACTGGCTCACTGCCCCTCTGTTGCCATCAGAGGCTCTGCCTGGAGCCCCCTCTCCTCGGGGGAGAGTGGGCCTTGGGCTTCCCGGGATAGGCCCAGGCTTATAAAGAAACACACGGCTTCATGCCCTCCTGAGATCTCACCAGCATGTTGTCATCTCATGTTAAGACAGCCAGGGAGCCACATGCAGAGAGAGAGGGACCTTGTTTACACATTGGTCCTGGGATACAGGCACCTAGACTATGCCAAATTCCACTGACTACAGTTATGACTTGCTGGTCTAAGACATAATTTTTTTTAAATCTCTTAAAGTTCTTCCAGAGGAAACACAAAACAAAATAAAACAGTACAAATTTGAACCAGACAACTAGGGTGAATCCTAGCTAGGGTAACGGCAAATTATTGAATCTCACCGACTGAGCTTGGCTTTTTTTATCCAAAGAGGAGTTGAGTCCAATTCACAGCGACTCTATAGGGCAGATAACAATTTCCCCTGTGGATTTTCAAGGTTGTAAATCATTATGGTAGGAGAAAGCCTCATTTTTGTCCCAGGGTGTAGCTGGGGAGTTCGAACTACTGATCTTGTGGTTAGCAGTGGAACCCACTATGCCACAAGGGCAGCAGACATAAATAAGAACGTTTTAAAGCAAAGTTAGAAAGATTTGACAGTGAAAAGCGACTGAACTACTCGCTGCCATCGCGTCCATGATGACTCATAATGACCCTACAGGACAGGGTAGAACTGCCCATCTGGGTTTCTGAGACTGTAACTCTTTATGGGAGTAGTCAGCCCTGTCCTTTTCCTGAGACAGCTTCCGAAAACTAGAGGAGCAAATAGCTGTGACGTATTGCAGGTACTTAATAAGCACCAGCTTCTCTTCCCTCCTGGGGGTACAGAGGAGATGCTCACGTGGCTATGATGGGATGTGTTAACACAATAGATGAACACAAACAAGTTTACTGTACAGACTGAGCCCACCGGAGTGTCTTACACTGTAGCCGATTGCAAGGGCTGCGATGCTACTCAATCAACTTTTCCCCAGCTCTTGTTTGAAGCTATGTGTAAACTGAGTCTAGAAAAGCCAGTCACCATGGAGTGGACCCTGGTTGATGGTGACTCTGCGTGTATCAGAGAGGAACTGCGCTCCAAGGGGTTTTCAATGGAAATAGATCACCAGGCTTTCTTTAAAGGTGCTTCTAGGTGGGCTGAACCGTCAGTCTACCAGTTAACCTAGACTGTTTACCATTTGGACCACCCAGGAACTCTAGACACGTCTTAGGCAGATAATGTCACCTATTTACCCAGGCTGAGCAGATCTCAGCATCACATGGAACTCCCTCACATCACAGGCCCCTCCGTGTCCTGGCTAACTCCTTGTGAGATGTTACAAGTATGGAAGTGATGTGCTCAAAATCAGATGGTTTCAGAAGAGATGTTGCTGCTCATTGAGAGTTGAAAAGATTGTGTGTGTGTGTGTGTGTGTGTGTGTGTGTGTGTGTGTGTGTGTGTGTTGGGACAAATTCCCAATTTGAAATCTGTGAAATTTATCTTAAAAGAAAAAAAATACATAGAAGTTCCATCTTCTTTGTTCAAATATTTGAGAAGATTTAAAGAACTATTCCTAGAAATTCCATAAAGCTTGTTGTTGGGTGCCATCAAATTGCTTCCAACTCCTAGTGGCCCATGAACAAGAGAAGAAAGCACTGCCCAGTCCTGCACCATGCCCCCAGTTGTTGGTATGTCTGCGCCCCTTGTTGCAGCCACTGTGTCAGCCCATCTGGTCAAGGGTCTGTCTCTTTTTTGATGACTCTCGACTTTACCAAGCGTGATGTCATTCTCCGGGGACTGGTCTCTCGTGATGACACTCGTTCTCTCTTCCAAGGAACATGCTAGCTGTACTTCTTCTGAGGCAGATTTATTAGTTCTTCTGGCAATGCAGGGTACTTGCAATATCCTGAAGTACCGTGGGATGTTAGATTATAAAGTTGACTAAATAGTTGCAGCATTGCTTTAATTACCAAAGATTCAGAGACAGAATTCACATTTTGCTGAAAAATATAGAAGTTTAACTCCTCTCTCTCTCTCTCTCTCTCTCTCTCTCTCTCTCAATGAACTTGTTTGTCACTAAAGACTCCAAGTCCATCTCAATTTCACTTTTCTAACTCACATCCATGGTCAAAAGTGGGTGCCCATGCACACCAGAATGAGGGCACTGAAGGGGCCAAGTTGGAGGCCAGGGCCATGGTTTCGGTATAAAATGCGAGTGTTCAGCGGGCCCGTGGGGTAGGCGGTGATGACTACAGGGACAGAAGAAGGGGCCAGATGCAAGGGAACATGGAAGAGCTGAATCCTAAGAGCCTTGCAATGAATTTGAAATGGCAAGTGATCCCCCGCCACTGCCGGTTTTAGCTGGTGTGTGTTGATCCAATGTTTCTACAACAAATGTGTAACATTTGTACCCAAAAAAATCATAGAATTTTTTTAAATGCTAGAGTTAATGACATATTTCTTAAAACTGAAAGCATTAGCAATTACCCTAAGGCTTTAAGTCTGAGTGCCTGGGAGAATGCGGGTGTCACTCACAGGAGCTTAGAACTTCAAATTAAACCAGTTGTTTGGAGTATGGTCTAGAGAACGGTGAGGAATGCAGCTAGAGACCTGTTGGCCCCAATCTGTCGGCCGGGCATCCAGCAGCAACTGACAAGTCCTCAATAAATACTCGTCAAAAGAGGAACTAGACCTGCTCTGAGGCTTCAGGGGGACCAGACAGAGCCACTAGACCAAATTCTTGACAGCCCTCTAGCACAAGAGACAAGAGTTAGTGGCTGTCTTGGGGTGGGGATGGGGGAATGATATCTTGAGAGTGGACCGCCCTAAGCAAAACCTGGGCCACCCTAGGTCCTGCTGGGGCTAAGATGCAAATGTCTCAGAGAAGTGCTTTCCTGGAGCTAAAACCACATTCAAGATGGGAAGCAAGCAACCCTTTTCCAATGGAAACCATGGCAGAGCTAACTGTCGGGAACGAGGCTTGTTTTCTCCTTTGACAAAAGGTTTATCGTGTCAGTTGAGAAGGTGCACATTTGGAGTCAGAACGGAAAGATAATGCTGTTTCCCATCAATGAACCTTAACAAGGGTTCAGGTCGGATAGTTACCTCAAGCGGATTGACATATCGTCCTCTCAGAACTTCACTGAAATGTTGGCAAGATATGTATTTAGAAGAATATGTTGGGGCGGAAGGGGGCAATGCACGATCTCTCCAGTGCCCACCCCAGCTTCTCAGCTCTGGTCCATACTTTACTCCACATCCTACTCAGCCAAACAGTGGACAGTTCCCATAACCTTCAGAAGGCGGTTCCGGAAATATCTATTGTTATTCAGGGAGCCTGCTGGAATGATCAACCCAGTCACCTCCCAAGAAGCCCAACCAGGGTGTTCTTTCCAACATTAATAGAGTCTTCTTCCTGGGTGGAGTTTTGGTAAAATCCACAGTGTCTTCCTTTCTCTCTCAGTGACCCTTGGAGATCCACGAGCCAGTGGGCTACCCTGTTGGGCCACCCTGGATCCTGCTCAGCTTCAGATGCAAATGCACAAGAAAAATCCTTTCCCATGGCCAAGAGCTCGTTCAAGATGGGAACCCAACATGCTCTTCCGATGGAAACCATGGCAGAGGTAATTGTCTGGAAGGGTGCTTCTTTTCTCTTTTGACAAAGAATTTACATTTTCAGTTGATTCAGATGTAGCTCTGGTAGGCAGGACAGCTAGGACCAGGCCAAACCTTCTGGACATACGGCATGGCCCCAGGACCCTTGGGAAGGAGCTAGCAAAACCACTGTGCTTCCCTGTCACCATCAGCACACCACCATGGGGAAGCCAAACCTGGGCCAGAAGGCTCTCATCTGTGCAATCTATCATCAACCTTCCCTGAATCTCTCCAACACCAAAAGAAGCTGTGTGGTCAATGTCTGCAGACTGCCATTGCCATCTTCCCAGGTGACTCTCACAAACAAGAGTCACCGGATTATTTGTCTGATCATACTGAGCTCCGACATTCTCCAAAGTCTTCAGTGCCAGCTGTCATCTATGTCACGGCCTCTATCCAACAAGAACTGCAATAAAGATAAAGCCTCTGGGGAAGCGTCCTACTCAGTTAACAACCAACCCATCAAGGACTCGTCTCCATTAGTCCTCTACCTCTCATCAATCTTCACTCAACACCTGCAACCCATGGCCTGACTAGAAGTTCACTCCTTCCCACACCAAATATGGACCCACTGTGGCCATTTCCAAATATGATGGCAAATGGTGTTTGCATATTGGAAGGCCTGTGCATGATACTGTAGGCGATGATACCTAGACCTTGGGGATCAATCAGATACCAGCCCATAGGAATATCATGTCCACACTCCAGATACAACCACCGCCCCAGCCCTCCTATGCAGAAGCCCCTTGGGAACCCTAATGGTAGAGTAGTGTGACTACTAATCAAAAGGAGTTCATGTCCACCAGACATTCTGTAGGAGAAATAGGTGCCAGTCTGCTTCTCTAAGTCTTGGAAAGCCCATTGGGCTGTCCGACTCTGCCCTATAGGGTCACTGTTGAGTCAGAATTCAACTCACTGGCAACTGACTTGGTTTTGTTGGTTCGGAAGGGCCCCTTCCTAAGAATAACACCCAGGAATAGGGCCCCATCTTCAAGGAGAATATGAGTTCTCTCCCGGGGACAATTCTAAGCAAGAAGTGTAACAATTTTAGACAAAAAGTTGAACAATTTCAAATGGGAAGTGTCCCTTGGAAATAAGCCCACTTGCTTTCTAATTCCTTCTACAGGTTCGGAAATTACTAAAAGAGATAGCACATCTTATCTCTTGATTGGAGTGAAGTCCCTGGATGAACAAATCGTTCATAAATTCAGCTGATAACGGAAATGTTAGAGGTTCATGTGCACCCAAAAGTGTCGCCATTGAAAACCTTCAGGACCACAGTTCCATGCTGATCCCCAGGATGCTAACATGACTCATAATCCACTAAATGGTAGCTGTTGGCTTTCATCTCCTGATGGAAAAAGAAAATAATTAGGTGCCTCCAATGACCAAAAGAAACAGTGACCTTGTTAAAGACATTTTCCCAAAGTAGTCTTAATTCATTCTACTTCTGAGAGAGAATTCTTAGAGAAGAAGAAAGGCAAATTAAGCAGAGAGGTCAGGAGTCATGATTTTAGCGCAAAAAAGAAAGAGGAAGCAAATGAACCACCTCCTCAAAAGGAGTTTTGAGTTTAACCTTTATTTACTTTTGATGAAATTTTATTGTACATTATTATTAGGGGGGAAATTGAACCTATACTCTGTGTCAAGCATTTTTTATGGATGTTAGAGGTATTAACTTGCTAGTGTTATTTAATCTTAATCTGATTTTTTTTAAAGCAAACCTATGTTGTTTGAGGGAGAATGGTGTTGTTAGGCTCTCATTTTCCTCCTTAGGAAATACCACAATTTGTCCAGCCTCAGAGAGAACCAGAGATGACAGATCTCGGGTCCCACTCAGGTCTTTCTGGATGGAAAGCCTTGTGCTCTCAGTCATCACTAAATTATCTTCCAAAGAAGACTCCAACGTCACATAAATAAAATATATAACCAACGCCGCACAAGCTATTAGGAAGGAGATCTTTGCACATGGAGGAAATCGTACAAAATGAGAGAATGATTCATTTTGAAGAGCAAGGGACTGGTTGGCATCACGCTACCTAGTTGGGATAGTTTCCTTTGTTCTGGTAACAATACGAACTTTTCTTCACTGCAAGTTCATTCATCATTCTTGCTGGTAGAAAAACTAAAGAAAGTCATCTGTATGGGTGTTCTAGAAACATCACAAATACCACAGCATGTGGACTTTATCATTAGTTTTCAGTAAGACCCAGCGTTTCAAACATCTCCTCACTGTGAGACAGCCATCACTGACATAGGTAGGAAGGTAAAGGGTAGGAAACAAAGACATGATTGCCACTGAGTTGCTACCGATGCACAGTTAGCCCATGTGGTTACCAATGGTGAAAACACTTGGCTGCTAAGCAATAGGGCATAAGGTCAAAGTCATCTGCTGACGCACAGGGCAAATGATATCGGGATCAGCTCCCATGAAGATGGGAAGTTAGGACATCAACTCGGCTAGGAAATTTTCAACTCGGTCCTCTATGGTGGTTATGAATTGGCATCAACTCAACAGCACACAACAACAACAAAAGAAAATCCTCCAGAAACCCAAGCAGGTCCACCAAGCCCTCAGCCTCCTTAATACATAGTGCAATGTGTATGCTTTCCCCATATTAAGAGATTAAGCAAAGATAGGTTCAAGTCAGACTTGCCTAGTTTTGCATTGCAGAAATTTTAACTTACTAGCTACCTCGATGCTTCTTGGCTTCAATTTCTCCAACCAGGTATGGTATTTCAAGGGGTTATTTTAAGAATTCAACACCCTAACTGTCCAAAGTTCCAGCCAGGTTCAGTGAAGGGTGTGTAATGAAGGCTATCATTGCTGACGGCAGATGGACCTTGGTTGAAAACATAGAATATCAGATAGGTGTTTATTTGTGTTTTACTACAAATGTAAACGCATTCACCTGTGTGGATCATCACAAATGCTTGAGAACAGTGCAAAGATTGGGAATTCCAGAACGGGTCGTTTTGCCCGTGGGTACTCTGTCCACACAGAACACTGGGATGATATGTGGTTCAAAATCAAGAAAGCGGTGTGTCAGGGTTGTGCTCATTCGCCATATTTGTCCAGTCGGTACACTGAGCAAATATGCTGGGAACCTCGACAGCATGAAGGAGAAGAAGGCACCACAATTGGAGGAAGACTTCAATAGCCTAAGATGCACTGTTAAAAAAGCTTGTTTACTGAGAGTGAAAGGGAATTGAAGCATCTACTGATGAAAATCAAAGACAATAATCTTTCTGAGGGGTTATACCTCCAGAGAAAGACAACGGAAGTCCCCACAACTGGCTCAATAAGCAACATCCTCAACAGAGTAAGGTTGAAGGTGTCAAAGAACTCATTTCACTTGGATCCACCGTCAACACCCATGGAAACACGAAGTCAAATGATGCGTCGCATTGGCCAAATCTCCTGCAAAAGACCTCCCTAAGTGTTACTAATCAAAGACGTTACTTTTAGGCTTAAGGTGCCATGGATTTGAGTCGTGGTATTTCAGTCACTTCCTATGTGTCTGGAAATGTGGACAATAAGCAAAAGCAAAAACCAAGGATACCAATGGATTACGAAGTTGACAAAGAATACTGAATGGACAATGAACTGCCAGAAGAACAAGCACATCTGTTCGTCAGAAATGAAGATGCCAAGAGCACTTTGGCTCGAGTACTTTGGACACGTTGTCTCCGGGGACCAGTCCCTGGAGAAGGACATTAGCTAGAAAGAGGAAGAACCTCAACAAGATTAATTGATCCAGTGGCTGCAGCAAGGGGCCCAAGCATAGCAACCATCGTGAGCAGGGTGTAGGACGGGGCAGTGTTTCATCCCATCATATACAGGGTCCTGATGAGTTGGACGTGATTCGATGACAATAACAGTGACACATACAGGGATGGTGGAAGTAGTGGCCCAGGGGTAGAATGCTTGCCTTCCAGCCTAGGAGACACGACTTTCCTCCTGGCCAATGTCCCTCATACACCACAATCTGTCAGAAGGCACTGTGTGTGGCTAAGATACTGAACGGGTTTCGGCAGAGCTCCTAGGCTAAGAGGGACTTGGAAGAAAGACCTGGCAATCTACTTCCAAAAATCAGCCAATGAAAACCGTATGGATCCCAATGAACTGACACACCACAGATCAAAGGGATGGCACAAAGTCTGGTAGAACTTAATTCCATGGAACACAGAATGACACCCTGTCGCCATGAGTCAAGGGCCAAGTGAATAGCAGCTAACAACAACAAACGCCCACAAGGTGGCTGGAACGTGGTGCAATGAGCATCATATGCACTACAAATGCTTGGTGCTATAGTATCTTCATGTTTAAGCCAAAGCCTTCCTGACATTTTCTGTTAACAGAGGCAACCAGCATCTAAATTTCCAATGGAAATTCCTGCAAAAAGCCAAGGTTAGATGGCAGTATCTCATTGTGTGGGATTTTTTTTTAAGGTCCTTGGAAAATGGCAAGAGTCTAATTAGATTTGTTCTCAGAAACAAAAATTGATTTTCTTTTTCAATAATTCTATTAATTGAATCTCTTCCTTCATCCCAGCCAAAGGCCAGGACGTTGGAGAACAAATCCCGCTCTTTGCCACCTAAATAAGATAACCTTATATCATCCTGTCAATAGCAACACCCATTACCAGCAGTTTAGACACAGCACTGAATTTGCTGCTCTTGTATATTACAAACCCATGGTCATAAAGTCTGTTCCGACTTGTGATATTTTTTGTGTGGCAACATGGCACCTGTAGGAAGATATGGGTGGAGTTTAGCCTGTCAATCAGGTCGCAGCTTGATGACCTCCCTTGGAGGTGTGACAGAGATAAATGGCTCACTGGAGGCCGGTCTCTCTCTCTCTCTCTCTCTCTCTCTCTCTCTCTCTCTCTCTCTCTCTCTCTCTCTCCCTACCTGAATGAGCTGCCCTGCCTCACCACATATGCTGTGCTACCTGTGGGCTGAGTCAATCATGGACTGTGATAGACAGACTGCTTCACTGTGCTGTGCTGTTCCATGCAAAGCGCCGCCCCACCTTGCTGTGTCTGCTGCCTTGGCCTGACTCTGCTCTTAATGCCGCCACTCCAGACGAAGCACCTCCCACTAGGCACTTCAATTCGCTGCACTGTGAGGCTCCACCATGACCTGCTTCTCTATGGCACGCCGCACATCATCATCCTACTGTCTGCTTCCTTGGCCTTGGGCTAGTGACAATATGAGTTGGAAGTACCTTCAGTATATTAATGGTCCCACGAAAGTGAGTTGGACTGAGCTCTCTGTACTGTGTGGACTGATTTGCTGTTATAGTCCTTTTTGCTGTATAAGCTTATCCTTTTACATATATATAAAACCATAAGTGTCCTGGTCTTGCTCCTCTAGAGAACCCTGCCTAACACATGACTTTGGGCGGCTATCAGGTGGAACAGTAGCCCATAAGGCTTTCGGTGGTTGGTTTTTCAGAAGTAAATCACCGGACCATTCCTCCTTGAACCTGCAGCCTTTCAGATCGCAGCCAAGCGCCCAACAACAGTGGGCATTACCTCTCAAGATGCAATCCTCTACATCTGAAAAATCACCCACCACCACACAAAAAGCAAAAGCTGATAATACCTGAAGCTGACAGAGTTGCAATTAAACCCGCACGCGCACACGTAACTTTTGAGTAGCTGCGTTAAATGTCTCAACACGTTTGAGAAGCAACCTGCATGTGAAAATGCTTCAAGAACCAGAACAACATCTGCACTCCCATAAGCATGAACTTGAGACAAGAACACAATGTTCAGAACATAAATACTGGGCAGAAAATTCCTTAGAGCTGAGTACTTTGTAGGAGAGTCAATTGTGGAACAGGCATGGTGTGAGTTATTTTCTTTGCTTCATGGTAAGATACCGTTTGGGGTAAAGTTTCAAGCTTTCTGAAATTGGAATGCATCTTCTAGTCCATGTATACATATAATGTCATCGTATTTATTTTCCTCTTTGAAAAGCTGTTATGAAAGCAATGGTGCATCTTAAAATCGGTGGCATCCTGTGATAAGGAAATGCAGCATGATGCAGTCATTAAAAATAGCAACTCAAGAGACCACGGAGGAAGATGAAAATACAGAGTACATCCACATAAAACGGTGTCTGATTAGAGTCTGGAGCAGAAGCGAAACATGGACAGACACCGTTTGGTTGATAAGTAATCATTTTTCTTCTCATCACTTGGAATCCCATTTACGTTCCGATGAGAGTAAGCGCGTGTTGCAATCTCATTTTATTATTTATAAAAAGGAACAAGCCTTCTTTGGGACTCCATTCCCACAAAACTCCTGGGCAGCAGTATTGTCAACAGCACGAGTGAAGATCCAGTGGAAAGTCCTGTGACTGTAGAACCAGAGACGTCAGACTTGGAGTCTGAGGCTGGTTTTGAGATTCCAGCAGGGGCTGAGGAAGAGCAGGGGTGAGGAGGACTATGGGCGCTGGTGGGATTCAGCTTTTGAGATTCCAGCAGGGGCTGAGGAAGAGCAGGGGTGAGGAGGAGTATGGGTGCTGGTGGGATTCAGCCAGTTTGCACCAGCTCCGTAGAGCGGATGCCTAATTTTTTGTTAAAATGACACTTGTAATCAGGGTTCTCACTAAGGTGGGTGGCTGCCCAGCGTGGAAATGGCAAATTTAAATGCCTTACTCTTTTTTGAAGCTGATTTGGGTGGCAGAGTATTCTAAGCACCTGTAGTAATGTTATTTCCGCACCTAGGTATAAAAACATAGAACTATGTTTGGAATACTTACTGATTTAGTTCACAAAACTAGTTAACCTTTTGATGAAATACTGTATGTTTCTTTACTGCGGTTTGTTACTTCAGTGAACGCACATCTAACATACAGAGCAAAGGTGCCACACAACCAGAGCGAGGCACGCAGCCCTCTTTTCAGCTCTGTGTTACACACCAACTCCATGTGCGGTATCATGAGTGAATGACACGATCCTGAAAGTGTTCAAAGAGCTAAAACTATTATCAAAACAATTTCTGTAAGTTCCGCAGAAGCAGAAAGGGTTTTTTCAAAGATGAGCATAGTTGTTCAGGGAAGAGAAGTCGCCTAACTGTTTCTAATCTGTCAAACATAATGACCATTATCTAATTGGCCTACCTCTAAAAGAATAGGATCCCACTCCTAGGATAAATCACACCGGTGATGATGCTCGGATAAAGAGCCAAGAATCTTGCAAATGAGGATGCCAATCAAGACGTAATATGGAAATATCTTAAATGACAGTTTTATTGTTTTTGTCAGGTATTACTTAAGATTTCCTTTAAACGTTTCAAACTTTCTTACAATCTAGTTTTGTGTACTTTTTATCATTCCTAAATATAAACTGTATGAAATAATAAACTACCTTTCAGTATATCATTTTATTGATATGAAGAATGATCATTAGGGCAGCGAACCAGTTGTTAGGTTATTTGAACCCCACACTGAGTATGGGGGTGTGGTTCACTGCGTTGAGCACATCCACTCCTTGTATTCAGGCTATACAATCTCCAGTGCCTGGGGAGGCACTCAGACACCAGAGAAAACCGACAAAGGAGATGATGAGCCCCCTTCATGCCTCAATCTCACTGCCACAGCTGGCTGGAGAGCTGAGCTCCTTCGAAAGGAAGGAGAAGGAGCATGAGGCAGAAGGGGGACTCATATTCAGAGAAGGGCACCAAGCGGTTGATGTGGCGGAGAGAAGCCGAGAGATCGCCAGGAGGGAAAGCTCGTGAGAAAAGAAGGAAAGCAACAGGACATTCTTGAGGACCGACAGATGGGCACTAGACATTTTTGCAGGATCCATTAGTGAAGGGACGATGTCGATGTGCTGAAAGGTTACCACCAAATGCTTCGTGCATGCTCAGTCACTGGTCAACAGTTCATTCAACCATCTACTCGTGTATTTATGCATTCATGAATTCAACCAATATTTACCCAACATCAGTAGCATGCCAAGTAATTGTCTGATGCAGGGAGATTAAAGCGCAGGAAATATACCAAAAGCCATGCCCTCAAGGAGCGGACTTTTTGATGGGGATGGAAGCAGAGTCTAAGGCAGAGAGGTAACTGATGATAATCAGGTGGAGATGACTGATGATAATAACAAACAAGTAAGATATTAAAAGCGTAGTGCACACTGTGGGAAAATGCGAGCACTCTGGGGGCTTAGAGCACCTGGGACTAAGAGAGAGCCTTGCTATTTTTAACAGGGGCCCAAGGAAGACGTTGCTGCAAAGGTGACACTTGACCCGCTTGAAAGAGCTGCCAGAGAAAGCCCGGTGGACATCTGAGGAAGGCGCCTTCACTGCGGAGGAAACAGGGAGATGAGGATGCGGAGATGAGAGGGCATCAAGCATGTCCAAAGAACAGCAAGGTGTGGGTGGAGCATCGCAATGATCTTAGAGCAGGAGGGGAAGGTTGAAGCCTTTGAGATCATTTGAACAGCTACAGCTTCTCCTCTGTGTGAACTGTGGACCCCAGAAGCAGGTTAGGACAGAGGCATGACATGATCAGGCTTGTTTCAGTGGGAGCCCTCTGGCTGCTACTCCCTAGGGAGAAAAAGCACACAGACCCCTCAGGAGCTTATGGGAGTCACCCAGTAAGAAGGCTCGGGCCAGGGTGGTGGGCAACATGACGTCAAGAAGGGAGTGGATCCCGGGGGCCATGCTGAAGATGGAGTCACGCTGTTGACAGGATGGCCAGGAATCCGGGTGCGAGCCTACGAGAGGAGACAGAGCGCATTTCCACAGTAGGGTGTGGCCCAGTTCCTCTCTAGTCTGCTCCACTGTGGTTCTAGCCTGCTTTCAAGGGTAGTGTAATTCACACCTCATAAACTAGACTTACCCACGTGATCACTATTGCAACTCCATCGAATGCTGGGTTCCTCTTGGCTAGGGGGGCCAATTCTCTCCTCCTTCGCTATCCTTGCTTAACAATGTGTGTACACACAAGCCCTAGTATTTTATTTTATTTTATTTTTTAATTAATCAATTTATTGGGGCTCATACAATTCATCACAATACATAGATCAATTGTGTAAAGCACATCTATACATTTGTTGCCCTCATCATTCCCAA
>NW_022111369.1:96998038-97008618 GCF_000313985.2 Echinops telfairi | reverse complement strand
TTCTGAGCTAGATGGCTGCTTGTTTGCCTACAAGCCTTTAAGACCCCAGACGCTATATCTTTTGACCACACATGGTGGGGGGAAAGGGATCATCTGCAAATGCCTAGCCTGCTTGAGGCATGAAAACAGAACAGTAAAAGACCACCACCTCCACTTCAGAGACACTTCACTCAATTCTCCTTCTGAGACAAGGCCAAATTCAACTGGAGTCATTTCTCATCTTGGAGAATGAACTGATTTTGTTTACAGATACGGCCTGTGAGGACCAGAGACCCAAGTCGACTTACCTCTCACCACCAGCTGGTTACTTAGTGGAGCTGTAAAGAGAAATCCTCTCCTTACTCCCGACCTTGGGCCCTTGGAACCACCCCGCACACGGCCTTCCCCTCCCCGGGACTTGGTCTCTACCTCGGGCCAGGAGTACATGGCAGGCAGGGAGGACCTTCAGGAGCAGGTTCCAGGGCAGAATGCATCCAGGCAGTGTCAGAATAGAAACACAGCTGTAGGTAGCAATTAGGAAAAATCTTAAAGGGAGAGATAGCAAACAGGACTACTTAGCATCTCGTTATCTTGAGTGGAACTCTATTGGGCTTGATACGCGTCACTGTACATGTTCAACGGGCTCGGCATTCATCTCCAAATGCAATGTAGATATGGGGAGCCTGCAGTGAAGGGTTTCACCTTCCGGCGAGGAGAGGGAGCCCGACAGGTCCATAGAATTTATAGACCAAAAGAAAAGGTTGTGGTATTTGATGAGATAATGTCACTGGGACTTTGCAATCTCACTTGGGGGTGGGGGGTGTTACTCTAAGGCGCTCATCAGGAATGGAAGAAGAACAGGAAACAAGAGAGATGGGGAGAGGCGGAGAATGGTCTACAGCAGTTATAGGAGGAAGCCAGCTCTGTAGTGCTGCAAAGGGAAAGTTAAAATCTGTCGTGCTGCACAAGGAAAGCCTGAATTCCAGACCTTTGTGATCTGAGTTTGTTGTTGTTATTCCTATAGTTTGGGGTGGTTTCTTTTATTGGGGGGGGGGTCCTTTCTTTTTTTGCTGTTAAGCCAGCTCCGAGAGCCACCTTATGAACCACAGAACAAAATGCTGCTTGGCCCTGCACCCTGGTCGTCATCGTCATCAGCATTTTGAGTCCAGTCGGAAAGTATCCTATTATCATCTGTTTTTGGAAACAAGTATCCAGGCCTTTCTTCCTCATTTGTCCTGGGGTGGGGGTGGGGGGGTGGGGTCTGTGGAAACCAACCCACCATGGTTTCCACTGCAAAAAGTGTGTCGAAAGACAGAATTTTTAAAAATTAATTTTTAAAAATTGTCCCACAATCTTTTTGATGCCCTCTCAATGATATGGGGCAAGCAAAAGGAGCCCTAGTAGTATAGTGGGCAGCTGCTAACCACAAGGTCAGCAGTTCGAACCCACCAGCCACTCCTTGGAAGAAAGATGAGGCTTTCTGCTCCCGCAAAGATAATACAGCCTCGGAACCCAAAGGGGCATTCTACTCTGCCCTTCGGGTTGATATGAGACAGAATTCAATCAGTAGCAGCAAGGTTGGGGTCTGATGGAAGGGGAAGAAGGGTTACATGGGAAATGTTGGTGTCCTAGCTTCCAGCATGATAGTGAGTAGGCACGCCACCGCATTATGACGAATAGACTGGGGGCAGGGCTTTGTGTCTGTCTCTTTAGCCTCCTGTTCTGATATACCACACGCACACGTTCCTCCTTCATGGGGAACCACACACTAAGGTGAGGCAAAATCGCACTGGCCCGCAGAGGGAGAGGAGATTCTTGAGATGGAAGCAATTCCGCGGTTGTGACCTTAGCGCAGCTCCTTTACCTCAGTGTACGTCATCTCCCTGGGGATCTTGACCCAGAATTTCATAAAGAATGCAGACCTGTCCAGCTCTCAGATAGATCCCATTCTGCCCGGGCTGAGCCGCGTGCTCTTTAGGGAGAGAAGAGGCTCTGTGACAGCCAGAGACTCCAGAGAAGACGCTTCCAATGGTCCCATTCCCAAAGTCTTGGAGACAGAGTGCAGGCCTAGGGACGTTACCACGGCGACCAGGGTCTCTAGAGAGGGAACAGTAATCCTTCCCCCATCAGCTGTCCAGCTGCAGTTTGTAAGGGAGGTGAAGTATCTCTTTTTGGAAATCTCCAATGAGGCAGAAATGATATTCCCAGAAAAGGGACAGGATGCACACAGGGCGTGGGTGGTACCAGGAAGCAAGATTTGGGTATGTGGGACATAGACTTTTTCTCTTTTCTTTTTGCACACTCAAAACCCGGTCCCTTTTTTGTCACGTCTAATACTGCCAGAGTGAAACTGACAAGATATACAATAAAGTTGAGGAAGAGAAACACAAAGACCTAGAAAGTAACCTATTTATTTTCCAGGAGAAAGGCAGTAACAGCTATTCTAGCAGAGAAAATAGCCCTGCATTTGGTCATTGGGTTTTGGTTTTTTTCTCCTTTTTTTTTTTCTTTCTGTTTGTCCCTCAATTTAAAAGGGAAAAAAAACTGTTCAAATTCACCCGAAGTGGTGTACACACTGTCTGTTTTCCTGTGGCGGCCTTCAAATACATAACCTCTCAGGTCACCTACAAACACTTTTTTGAAATATGTCTCAATCTGTCTCTCAATGTGACAATGAAATTACCCGACAGTTCAGCATGTGACATGACTGAATTAGGCTGTAGCTGACCAACCGCTGTCATTATCATATCCCACTCTCAGCTTCTGAAGAGGAGGGGAGAGGGGTGCGGGGTCTCCAGAAGGATCCTGGAGCAGAATCATGGCGGATGATTCGTCCATGTGAAGTGACCTGGTGGGATCGCACTGTTCTCTTCTGCCAGGGATCTCGGAGCAGCAGAACCACTGATGCAGATCCAATTTGGCTTAAAGCCTCTCTGTCACTCCAGTGCCAGCCTCTGATTGGCGACTCCATTACTTACACATGCCTGTCCAACTCCCTGTGGACTGCAGGGAGCATCTTGCAATGCCTTCAGACGGAGTCGTGGAGGAGTACTTGACATTTTTAAGAAACCCTCATCAAGTTTGCCTTGAAGATTTCACTACATCACAGAAACCATCACAAATGGCATATAAAAATTCAACAGCTGCTGGGATCAATAAGCTGCCCACTCAGGAAAAGAATATATATAATATAATAGAGATGCATAGTATAGATGCAAAAGTGTGTGTGTGTGTGTGTGTGTGTGTGTACATGATCTTCACAATGTTCTTGGGAAAGTGGAATGAAAAGCTAAGAAGATCTCCCCATGAACTTTGTGAAGCCCCGCCGTGCCTACTGGAGCAGCACACACACAATACATGTCACCAGTGGCCACTGAGTCCATTCCAAGTTGGGCAGCCCATGTGTGTCTGTGCTCCGTTGAGCTTTCAGCAGCTGCTTTTGTAGAAGACAATTGTCAGGCCTTTCTCCCGTGGCCCCTCTGGGTGAGCTCAAAACCTACCCAGGGACTCCCCATCCTGCACAAAAATTCTTGTCATTATTGTTTGCTTTGGCTTAATGTCAGGAGCATAAGCTGCTGGAGGAGTTTAATTCTTCTCTGACTGTCGAGGAGCTGGTTTGGGGACGGGTTGGATTGAAGAATACAAAAAGGACCAAGTCAAATCCCTACTTTGAACACCATCTTTTTTACTCAGGATGCTGGTTATCTGAAAATGCAAATATTTGATCTGGAAAGGATCGCATACTAACTGTAGCATCTACCATGTTGCATGCATAGATCCATGCAAAGCCTTAAGGAGAGAGTTCTAAGACTAATGAGGCGATAGCTCAAGGGAAAAATCCAGGCAACCGGAAGTAGACTGGGAAATGTCCATGGTGGCAGAATACCCACTAAGGTTGCAAGTCCGCTAGTCCCTGCTTTTCCAGATTCCCATGGGCCCCCTTTCTTCTTGAGATAGATCTAGAAACCCAGTATCTCTGAGGTTCTTGGAAGCTTATAGGAAGTCCCAAAAACATTCTCACCAAGAGGCGTATACAAATAAAATGAGACTTAGTACAGTCCCTCCACAAGCCCAAATCAAGATGCAAAGGTGATCTGAAAATCACCCAACTGCCAACCAATCTGAGGTGTGCTATATTGGCCTATCCCCATGGCTCACACTACATACCATGCCGCCAAGTGTTTGCTATGTGTGTGGAGGTGACTGGTGGTGGTGATAGTGGTGTCTTTGAAGGGACATGAGACATTGTCCCAAAGAAATGGCCAGTGAACACCCAGAGAAGAGACCTGGGGGAAATGCATAGATGAGGGACTTCCTGAATACACTCTGTACACAAGAGGCCCCTGTGGCAGTTACTTAATCTCCTGTCAACTTGAGGAAGGGATGAAGTATAGCCTGTCAATCAGGTCACAGCCAGTGATGCTTCTGTGTGAGCATTTCTTCCCCTGAGGATTCTGGGAACTCCTGTCTTCCTCCCTGGAGGCAGGACACACTCTCTCTGCTTCACCTTCTGTTGACAAGCCACATGAAACTATGCTGATGGCAGCCAGAGCCCTGGAGTTGGAGGAGCCACATGGAGAGATACTTCCACAAGACTTTTCACCCACTGACCTGAGATCTTCCTGCTTTCAACATGACTGCATGTGCTGGGTGAGTCTGTAGAAAAATTTATGGAGTAGTATCGGACATATGGGCTAATATCAGACTCATGGGCTAATATCAAGCTTAAGGACTTGATCTGGACTGTGCTGAGATGTTTTCTTAATATACAATTACTCTTGGATAGAAAACTCCCTCTTACACACATATGAGTGTCTCTGGATTTGTTTCTCTAGTGCCCGCAGACTAACACAGCCACAGTAGCTGGAAATTCTCTAGCTGACATGCATTGGGGACACATATAGATGCACACTCTTTGACCAACAACCCCTACTTCATGACTTTCCAAATGTTTCTTTCCTCTCTCCAGAATGGAGCTACCTGGTGGTCAAGGAGAGGTTCTATGCATTTACTTCAACAGTCACACGAATTGGGGAAAAAAATTAATAGCCTGAGAAGCTGGGACTGAAGACCAAGAAGTCGAGTGCTTATGAGGCACATCGTTTGGAGAGGCCGGATAAAATCAACCACAGAACTCAAATGGGCCCAGCCTAAGTCTTTATAAAAGATCAAGCCCTGACCTGCGACAGAGGGGAGAACATTATTGGGCAGGGAATTCAGAAACCCAGGCAAGGCTGAGGGCCAGGGCACAATGCACATCAGGTGATGATTTAAATCCCAGCCTGGCTGTGTCCTGGAAACCCACCGAACCCCGCCAGGGAGAAGGAGAGGGCAAGGAGAACGCGTGCTGCTCAGAGCTCACAAAGCTTAGAACTTTGGCTGCATCGTGAGCACGTGTTGTAATTAAGAATCGAGAGGGCCCATTGAAATGAGAGCACAAGGCACAGACTTGGATCTCACTGCGTTGAGCCAGCATACTTAGCGCAGTTAGAGCTCCCCCCGATTTTGGCTTAGTCCTTTGGTAGCTGATAGCCAGGGAGGCTTAGAAACATCCTTGCGCTACCTGCTTGGAACAGCCAGGAGGGACACAAGGGGATGTGTTCCTCCCCCAGCCCCCTTCTTGTCCTTGGAGGGTAGACTCATTTCTCTTTAACTCCTGTAAAATATCTTCATTTGCTTATTAACTTTTTATTGTGAAATGGGTCAAGGTTTACAGAGCAAATCAGTCTTCCACTCAATCATCCATACAGATTTTGCTTCCTGGCATTGACTGCAATTCCCACAAGGTAATAGCACATATCCCACTCCCTCCCTCTCTTGCCCACCATACAGTATCTTTTGGTCAAGATTTGACTCGCTGTGATAGTGAGATGTCGTCCATTCATAGGGCCCTTCTAGCCATAATTCTTTATTGGATTTATAATCATTCCAGACTCTACGCCTATAGCTATAATCTCCTTTTGGAGAGAATTCTCTGCTAGGCTCATGGATGGGATTAAGGCAGGATTAAGTGAGGACCTTAGGAGAAAGTGTGAACCAAGTCATGCCCTTTGACTCCTTGGGGGTATGGTCTGCTGAAAGACAAAACCACACTTCCACCACAGCCATTCTTCTGTGTGGAAGAGCCATGTGGCCACAAAGAGGAATCCTAGGACCATCCGAAGATGAGCACACTGAAGGTGACTGAAGGGGCTGAGGCCAAGACCAGGTCTGCAGAGACAGGTGCATAGAGACTATGGGACAGATCAAGGGAACCAGGCAGAGGTCAAGGGACCACGTGGCTGAGAGACTGAGGCCAGAAAGAGACGTGGGTGCTGGATGAGGAGATGTGTTGTCGTTGACCAATAATTGTATCCTTCCTGTTACTGACCCTGCCCTGTGAACTCCCCCAGTAAACACCCAGTAAACTAATCATGCATCTTGATGGTGAGTTCTGCTAGCCACTGCAATGAATGATGGCACACAGATGTAGAGTTGCACAGGGGGAATGGTTGTTGTCAGAACAGCTAAAGGAGGACGGAGGGCGAGTCATGTCTGACCCCTACCTTGGAGCAATAGGAAAACCAAAGAAGACCAGATAAGGCCTTCCCCCCCCTTCCTCGTTTTTTTTTTTTCAGAGATGATTTTTAAAAGTATGTGTGTGTGTTGTGTGTGTGTGTGTGTGTGTGTGTGTGTGTTGGAAAACCTAACCTCTGTGCCTATACTTATAGCTTCATTTTGGACTGGATGGTGGTTGTTTTGTTGATGAGTCCAGATTAGTGTAGGGTAGGTTTTGCTTCTATCTTTTGAGATATGAGCGAGTTTAACACCAGCGAGCAATAGAAGCAAAGATGGAGGAAGACTGAGGCACGCTCTCGTAAAGATGTCCAAGGAACCAAGAGGCAAGCGGACAGTACAAGGGACTTCCACCAGAGCCCACAGAGAGAGAGTCTCCCATTAGTGCTGACACTCTGGACTTGAACTTGACACCCTCGATTTGGATCTAGCGCCCTCTACTCTACGGAGGTCCGTTTCTATCCCTGCAGGGCATCCACCTGTAACATTCCTGTGACAGCTGCACTGGCTCTCCAGTTGGGACACTGTCTGGTCACAGGAAACCGAGTTCATGGCAAGGATGAGGCCAGCAGTGAGTTCATCGCTAAGCCAATGATACACCGGCATCCCAGGCTTGTTCTATTTATAAATGCCCATGATGTCAAATTAGAGGGAGGAGGGGAGAGACAAGAGTTTAGCTCCACTTAGAATGTGGCTCTGGAAGGCATCTACTACCCGCTTTCTAAAAATATAAGACAATATCATGGGTTCTCTCTTTGCTTAAAGAGAAAAAAAACAATCAGATGAGAAAAGGAAGTCGCTTAAGCACTACAGAACTTCTGCACTAATTCAAAGGACTCATTTTCATGGGGAAGGAAAGAAACCTGAGGAAAACAATGCCTACTCTTCATTTCCATTGTTCTGTCTTAGAATCTAATAAGGAGCCCCTAGGGGCCACTGAGGAGCCCTGGTAGCACAGTGGCTATGTGTTGGGCTGCTAACTGCCAGGTCCACAGTTCAACACCACAAACCAGCTCCGAGGGAGAAAGACGAGGCTGTCTACTTCTGTGAACAGTTAGTCTCAGACACTCGCAGGGGCAGTTCTACCCTGTCCTACAGGGTCCCTATGAGTCAGAACTGACTCGATGGCAGTGAGGGGGTCACTGGATCACCTGGACATACCATTTGGGAAAGGGGAAAGGAAGAACATTCCCTTCTTTTTCCCTGTGTTGCCTTTTTTAAAAACAATTCTCAACATGACAAACATATTACATTCTAGATACATAGGTTCCCAGACTTATTTGGCCTACCATGCCCTTTTCATTAAAACAACCAACTGAACTACTCAGCACCCCATGGGCCTTGAAAAGCTTCTGTACTCTAGTCTACGAGCCAGGATAAAGCATGGGTATGTGCTTTGGCAGTGTCCTAGATCAACCCAGGGGCCCCCAGGGGGAGCTATCACCCACCTCGAGAATCACTGTGGGAATCGAGGATAAATGCAAGCCTCCCCAAGAGCCCCACAGTGAGGGTCCTTGGTTCCTAGGTGCGGTATAGGTAAGTGAAGGAAGCGCTGAGGTGGTAAGTTCAATCCAATGTTCCAACTCCGGTGATGCTGTGAGCTGGCCTGGGGGCTGCTGACTATAAGGTTGGTGGTTCAAACCATCTACTGTGCAGGAGAAAATTAAAGTTGTCTGTTCTCAGATGCCAAGAAGTCCAGCCTCAGAAACCTGTTTGTTAGAATCGACCCGAGCGTGGTGGGTTTGGGCTTGTGTCGAAGGGGAGGTTTTCCCAGGTGCTATCAGAGCCCACTGAGAAAACTTACTTTTGCAATGATCCATCCATCAAACTGGCCACTTAATATGCACCACGGAGCCCAGGGTAGAAAGAAAGATTGTCAGAGAGACAAAGAACCCTCAGGTTCAGAGCCTTAGTCCAAGGGAGGCGGTGACTTTAAGACACCACCCCACCCACTCCCACCCCCTCCACCACCACCCCAACCCCCCGTGAAAGTGACATTTATGAGAATCAAGAAAGGAAACCTTCAGTAAAAAATGTGGGGAGTCTACGCTCTGGGCCCTTCACATAGTTTATCTTTCACATAAAGGTATCTTGAAAACCTTTACACAAGTCTTTTATGAGGGAATAATTTCTGAGCTGGGGCAAACAATGGTCTTTCAAAACCATTCTCAGTTTAGAAAGCATTTGTAAGGAGGATTCTTTTCCCTGCCACCGCATGAGAAGTGTGTAGTGCCCTTGGAAATCTCTGTCGGTAACAATACGGCTCTTTTCAGCATTGGAAATGGACCTCACACCCCAACACAGCACCTCCGGGGCATCTCTCTCTCTCTCTCTCTCTCTCTCTCTCTCTGGCTGACCCACACCCTTCACTTGATTCAATGTCTTTTGTTAAAAAAAATAAATAACATAACAACAACAACAACCAACCAAGGGCAAGGACAACCTGGAGAGAAATTTTCAAATTTTGGACCGGAGCCACCAAATCAATAATGACGGAACAAAATGAATTATCAGCCCACACTGCTTCAATCATGGGGAAAAGGCAGGAGTTAGCCAAAAGAGGATCTGCGGTCAATGTTAAGAAACAGAATGAATTGACTTTGAGGTAGGCTTATATCTAATTAAATGAGACTGGGGGCAACAGCAAGGTAGACTCGTCCGCTGCTGATAAGGAAGTGAGCAGAGGCGGGTGACTCAGCTCGATTGAACTGCGGTTTCCAAGTACGAAAGGAGAGCCGGAAAATGCCACCAGGCAACAGGGATGGGGGACAGTTCCAGCTTTCCAGAAGGGTGTGTCCCCTCATGTTGAGATACATATTAAATACCTCAAACTCTTGCCACTAGCAATTAAAAGTTACTCTCAAAAGCCAAGGATGTGGCGAGAGCTGAAACACACAGCCCCAAGGTGCTAGCAAAACCAGAAGCCAAACCAATCCCATGTCTGCAGACTCCATTCGGGCTCATAATGACGCTACAGGACAGAGCAGAACGACCGCTGTCTGTCTCCTAGGCTGTCAGTCCGTACAGGAGCAGAAAGTCTCATCTGTCTCCCAATGAGGGACTCAGGGGTTCAAACTGCTGACCTTGCAGGGAACAGCCCAATGTTTAACTCCCTGTGTCACCAGGGCTCCTTCAGCAAGTCTATCTAGGGCCTGTAATGGTTCTGGTCACAGACAGCCTCATCGTTCTCCTTGGGAGCGGCTGGTTAGGTTTGAGCCGCCCACCTGTGGTAAGCACTCTAAGACTTAGCCAATGGTACCACCTGCACATTCAGGAGGAAGTCAGAATGGGGAGATCTGGCAGTGGTAAGCCCAAGGTGGGTGAAGTCCTGACCATGTTCTTAGAAGCGTCATAATGAGACCACAAGCTCAACCACCCAACTCTTAGGAGTGTATCATCAGCAGTCACACACCTAAGGTGACTGCTTAGATGGTTGTTGGATGTCACTGGGTCAAATCCCACTCATAGTGACCCCAGGTGACCAAGGGGAACTGCCCCCCAGGGAGGAGACCTTGATGGTGTCAAGGGTTATCCAGCCTCAGTAATTAAAAGCCACCAGCCACTTCTCCAAAGAAAGATGAGGCTTCTGGTCCCGTAAAGATGTGCAGCCTCAAATCCCCCAAGGGTCAGTTCTAGTCTGTGCGATGGGATCTCTGAGAGTCAAAATGGATTGAATGGCAGTAGATTTGGTTTTAGGTTTCATCGCCTTGCTGAAAGCACCCCCCCCCTGCCGTGTCACTGGGTAGGTTCAAGCCCCCACCCTTGCAATTATCGCTCACTTGCTTAACTGTTTGCCCCCATAGAAGCAGTAGGGCAGGTACCTGGAGACACCTGGGTGGCTTCGCTGGGCAGCTGCTTTGTTTTCTTTAGTTGCTCACACTAAGAGAGGCATGAAAACTGTGTGATCACGAGGTGTCGAACAGATCACTGAAGACAAATGGGTGCATAAGCAAATGTGGAGAAGAAAGCTGATGGTGCCCGGCTATCAAAAAGTATAGCATCTGGGGTCTTAAAGGCTTGAAGGTAAACAAGCGGCCATCAAGCTC
>NW_022111369.1:96978227-96996710 GCF_000313985.2 Echinops telfairi | reverse complement strand
GATGTCAGGTTGTCCACCTGCATCAGGCACATGGCGCTGGACTTTCCCAGAGGACAGGAGGGCCAGGGCGGCAGCAACTGCTTTCCTCTAGTGTCTCGCACCCAGGAAACACAGACTCCCTGCTTCAGCTGAGAACACACCGTGTTCCTTCGTTGTGCGGAAGTGACACTCCGCGCTTTAGGAACACCCTGAAATAAGCCCAGGATGACTCACCATTTTCGGGTCCTGAACAGCTAATTATATGTTCAAAATCCCCTCTACAAGGTCCGCAGCTCGAGGTCAGTCCTGGCAAGCCATCTCAATGGCACAAGGATCAGGCATGAAGGAGCGGGGCCTGGCTGGACCCACAAGGAATTATCAGGAGCACTGTGGGCACTCTGAAGGGGGCTTGATTCACCGGCGTTGTGCATGCATTTATCAGGAAATTATAGATCTTATTATTGGGGAACCGGGTGGCAGGTGCCAAAAACATTGCAATTCACTCCATTTCCAATTCATGAAGCCCATTGTGACTTGGTATTCTGGTTTTTATTAGATTTGTGCATTTAGTCGGGAGGCCTATTATTATCATAAAATACAAAATACAATTATTGTTTTCTTGCAGTGAGAGCTCAGAATTATCTAACTCTATTGTTTTCCCCATCAAAAGAAATCCCAAGTTTAAATTTTTTTTTCCTCCAGATTTTTCTTAAAGAAACATGTTTCTTGTCTCTCTTTTCCATAAGAGTTCTTGGCTCTATGCAGTTTAACTGGGGGAAGAAAGAAAGCGGAACTGAGATAGAGGCCATAAGTCACATTGGCTTCCCTTTTAATTACAGCATCATGCTTACATCTTTCATAGTTTGTACTGTTATCTCTGTCCAGCCAAAGCTCTATTCCTCATTCGTTGCTCATTAATTGAGATGTGTTTGGGGAAAGTTGATAGATAGATATGAGTTTCGTATGGTCAAGTGCTCACCTCCTGTTACACATCAAATGGAGTTCAATGCCCATAATGGCCAATTTAGCTCCTTGTCATATGATACCCACTCCTTCATCCATCCCTTACTGATGCTCTCATAATTTCTCTTTTCTCCTCTCTCTTTCCACTTCACGTTATTATTTTCTCTCTTCTCAGAGAATGAAAACGTTTTTGAAATACTGCCGGGGGTGGGAAGGAGGAGGGAGGAGTGGGAGCATTAGAAGTGAAACCATGCAGAAATATGCCCTGATCACCAACTAGTGTTAGGGGGGCTCTTACACCTTTTGTCACCCAGCCTGTCATCTCACAGATGAAGGAAGTGTGACCTAGGAGCATCAGACAGCTGTTAGGGACAGAACAGGTCTGTCAATGGCCTGGCACTCAGCCAAGGGCATCAGGTCCTGTAATCCACATGACAGCTTTATGGGAGTGGAGCTCACCTCTTTTCCATTTAACAGAAAATGAAAGCAATGCACAGAGAAGTTAGGTAACTTGCCTCAAATCACACAGCTGGTAAGTGGCAGAGGCCAAGATTATCTGACAAAGCATACCACACTGTAACATTCTCTCACTGTTATTTACTATAACCTGTCCTTCCGCTGAGTTACTATCTCCCTGCACATGTAAATACAGAGTTAGTGATGCAGACCACACTGCTGGCTCTATCACTGCTATCACTCTATCACTGCTACAGAGTGTGCAGTAAGATGTTACCCTCTCGGGGGGTGCTTCACTTAACAACCAGAAGCCTGTCAGCCTCTCTGCAAATATTTATTGAGCCTACTATGTGTTGGGTGATGTAACGCCTTGGGTAAATCTGCTGCATGAGCCTTCTTCAAAGAATTGAGGAGCAAATTTGTCACTTTGAGGAGTAAGGTGATCCTCAACCAAATCCCAGTATTTGCAACCACGGCCTACACATGGGAAATCTGGACAAGGAGTCTAGAAGACCAACAAGAACAATGTGTTTGAATTATGGTGCTGGCGACGACTACTGAAAGGACCATGAGCTGCCCAAAGAACAAACAGATCTCTCTTGGGAAAAGTACAGCCAGAATGCTCGTTAGAAGTAAAGATGGTGAAGCTCTGTCTCACACACTCTGGAAGTGCTATCGGATGCCAGTCATGGGAAAAGGACACCATCCTTGGTGACGCAGAGGGACAGGCAACCTGAGGAAGAGACTGGATGAGTTGGAGTGGCACTGTGGCTCAAACGTCATTAAGAGGATGGCACAGGGTTGGGTAGGGTTTCATTCTGCTGTGCACAGGGCTACTATGGGTCAGAACTGACTCAACGGTGCCTAACAACACGTGTTGGGCCCGATGCACAGCAGACAGAAACACTACCCACGTTCGGTGTGAGTGTGCCGGGGATGCAGCATCTGGCAGAGTGGACCTCGGATCTCAAGGGCATCGTCAAGCTCATGGCGGAGAAACACACAATGCTTCACAGGGATGCGTTATTATATTGCTTGTAGGGGTTCATCAGAGGATACAGAAGGTTCCCTCTTTAAGATCCCTGCATCTGTGCCCCAGTGGGCATTTTTCTTCTCCAGCACCCACATACCCACGTGCTTCCTGTATTTTCTGTATTTATTGAGTTAGGCCCTCTTTGGAAAGTTCCACATTGTAACTTGCTAGAGACAGGACCTCTGCACTTAACTGAAGTTGGGGAAAGAATGCAAGCTAACATGTGAGCCCTGATTCTGTGCTGCCACAGACTGCATAGCATTGTCGGACAGGACTGCTCATCCACAAAAGAGCCCTGGGGGCAGTGGCTTGTGTTTGGCCGCTATCTGAAAGGTCAGCAGTTCAAACCCACCAGCCACTCCACCAGAGAAAAGAGCTGGTAGTGATCTGCTCCCCTCAAGATTGCCGGTTAGAGAACCCTAGGGGACAGGGTCACCAGGAGTTGGAATCAACCCAACTCACAAAGAGCAGCAGCAGCAGCAGCAGCAGCAGCAGCAGCATTCTTACAAGGAGGAAGCAGTATCTGAGCTTGAACTGTGAGCACCCTTCTGGCAGAAGGTGACGGATGGCAGTGGAAGCACAAGATCCACTCGCAGGATCCACGCCTGCGTTACGGCTTGAGTAAATCCCCTGTGATCACAGACCAGGGATGTGAGTAGCTTTGCTCTCAGACAGAGAGCCCTGTAACATCGATGAAGGCAGATGCAGTTAGGTGAAATTATAATTCCTTATCATGTGATATTCCTTTTGACCCATTTTAAGGTTGTTTCAGTGGGTACTATTTTATGCTTTCTCTCCCATGGAGGTGTTTCTGTTTTAGCTCATCATTGTTGCTAGGCTTGTTTGCCTCCTGCTTAGGTTGTCTATGATTTTCTGTATATGAAATCCAGGCCAGGAGAATTTTTAGAGATGGTAACTGGATTAAGATTTTCCTGGGGCATCACAGGAGACGGTGGGAGGAAATGGGGAACTAACAACAACAGTGAGTAGGAGATGGGAATTATTCTGAAATTGATTGCGGTGACGATTGCCCACCTCTTCTTCATATGAGTGAATGATTAAATTGTATGGTGTGTGAAATGTATGCCAACAAAACTAGCTTTAAAAAAAAGAAGTCGGATACCAAGCCCTTAATCAGAAATTGGGAAGTCATAATGGAATTACGGTTTACCTTCCAACCACATCGACATTTGTTTATTGAGCATCATGCCCGAGACCCCGAGCTAGACACAAAGACAGAGATTCTGGTCTTATGCAGATCACAGCCGATCCTGGGATACAAACCTGCCATGGACTAGGCCAGCAACAGGGGGCTGTGTTCTAATCAAGGTGAAGCATGGTGGGCATCCAAGGGGGAAGGATGGTCCAGTCTCTCTTGGAAAATTGGAGCAACATCCCAAACATTCTCTGGGAAAGCAAACCATGGAAATCAGAGAGTGGAACATCATTCTTGTTTTCTCTCTCCCTATGTCATTTGGGGAAAGCCACTTGACTCTTTGAGCCCTTAGCATCTCTCTCCACAGAGTAGGGATCACATACCTGTGCAGGAGTCTCATCTACACTCGTAAGGTGGCAACAGAGTGCAACCTGCTGGGCTCCAAAGGAAGTGGTGAGCTTGCTGTGGTAGTTACATAATCTGGTGTCAATCTGGGACTTGAGAGGATTAAGAGTGAAGGGGTGGAATCTAGTCTGTCAATCGGGTCATAGCCAATAAGGCCTCTCTGTGGGCATGGCCTTCTCCTGAGAATTCTGGGAACCCCTGTATTTCCTCCTTGGAGGTGGCAGACACCTTCTGTAGGCTCACTGCCTTGGAGACACTCTTTCTCTGCTCACTCCCTTGGAGACGCTTTACTGACACGACAGTAGGCACTACACCCTGGGAGCTGGAGAAGCCACATGGATCTACCCCAATGCAACCAGACCTCTGGAGCCAGAGGGGCCATGTAGAGAACCCTGTCAGCACTGAGATGCTTACAACACCACTGGAGCCACAAGACTTCCAAACCACTTGCCTATGATCCTCAAGATCTTACAAGAGGTTGTATTTGGTATCATTGCATATATTTCGTGAGTCTGAAGAGGACTTTACAGATTGGTATCAGACATATGGGCTAATATGGGACTTGTGGACCTGATCTGGACTGGGCTGGGACGTTTTCTCAATATTCAAGTGCTCTTGTATCTAAACCTCTTTCTTATATACACATGAGTGTCTATGAATGTGTTTCTCTAGTCAACCCAGACTAACACACTTGGTGGAACAATATGTTGGAAAAACAAGGCACTTGGCTTGGAATTCTTGAGCCTCGCTAGGATGGCCAATGCAAGCATGCCTCTACAGAGCTGCCATGAGGGGCTCTGGAATCTGCTGCTACCCCCAGTGTAGCTCTTCCTCTGTTAGCCTCTTGCTATGTGACCTTCTCGATCCAACAAACAAACAAGTGTTTGGTGGAGAGAACAAATAAGGGAATAAAAGGAGCAGGTTGAAGGTTTCTATAGACCACAAGACAGCCATCAAGCTGATTCTGACTCAGAACGACCCTATATACAGAGCCTGTATATCTCTACAGGAGCAGATAGACTTAACCTTCTCCCAAGAGGCAGCTGATGTGTTTGAACCGCCAAACTTGTGGTGAGCAGCCCAATGCTTATCTGACAGTGCCACTGTGGCAGGTTTGTGTCACTTATACCAGATGCTATTGAGTGACTCGATTCTGACTCATGGCAACCTTGTGTGTGTCAGAGGGGAACTGTGTGCCACAGTCTTCAATGGCTGATTGGTTTTCAATAAGGCGATCACCAGGCATGTCTCCCAACATGCCCCTGGAGGGACTTGAACCTCAACTATTTTGTTAGCAGTTGAGCACATTAACTATTTACACCACCCAGAGACTCCGGTTAACCATAGGAGAATGATTCTCTATTTTGCTTTCTGTCTGATTGGCTCATCTCTCTGTCTCTTTCTGTCTGTGTGTCTCTCTGTCTATGTGTCTCTCTGTCTGTGTATCTGCCACTTCCTCCTTTATCTGCCCTCCCTTCTCCTCCTTCTTCCTCCTTCTCTCTCTCTTTCTCTCTCTCTTTCTCTCTCACCACAGATTTTATACTTGCATTCAAATAAGTTGCATGAAACATGGACTCCACTCTATGTTAAAATGCTTTGCATTAATGGAAACCATGGTACAAATGTCAGAGACTGTTATTAGTTCAAGTTAATGTCATTAAAAGACTCTCCATAATTTTCCAGAAAGGTGCATCCTTCCTACACTGAGAACCACAAGGAATATATAATAGACTCTGGAAGGACCGGATGCCAAGGCGATGGAGTCTTAAATCAGAGGCCGAGACACACAGAGGTCCTTAGGAAGGCTTGTGAGTCTGTCCGGTGAGGGGGGGACTTGAATGCCTACTTCTGCTTTAATTATCTGATGCTGACACTGGCCTCCTCTCCTGCCTTCAGCGAGAGCTGATAAGGGAAGACATCAATAAATATCTTGGCAGTCTGAAGGGAGGAGCCATGTTTCATGGGCTCCCTGCTTCTACAGCTGTTGTTAAAATATTACTGCTAATTAGCTGGCTAGTTATATATAAACCCTTACAAAGGAGTATTTTTACACAATCATAAAATAAATTAAACTACCAAAAATTCAAGCTGTTAATTAAAATAACCCCTGTAGGAGGGGGGAAATCGCTACAAGGCTGAGGTAAACAGGAGGCAATTTCACAAGCACAAACTGATTAATTTCATTTCCCATTACATGTATTTGCTAATATCATCAAAATTAGAAAATAAAGCAATTTTGCCTTGACAGAAGTTCAAACAGAGGCGGTGGGAGCAGAGGAGCACAGCTAGTCGGCTACCCCCGGGCCTGACCGCGGGCGGTTCTCCTCTCGCTGTTAAGGCGGTGGAGTGATTCTCCCAGGGTCCCCATCTTCGAGGTGAACGAGGAAGGGGGCATCTCCCCAGGCCCTCAGAGCAGCAGCCCCAGGGACTGGGCATCACATCCCAATTGGGGTGCACAAGCTCAAGGGTCGAAGCACTGTTACGGGTGTTTGTTAAGTGGCCTCCCGTCCAGTCCAACTCAGAGTGTCCCTCTGCGCAGCAGAAGGTTCTGCGCCATCCTCCCAGGCGAAGTGCGCGGTGACGGGCGTCATGTTTGAACCCAGAGATGCAGCCGCGATGTCCATCCATCGTATTCAGGGCCTTCCTCTTTGTCACCGCCCTGCTGCTTTTCCAAGCATGATGGCCTCCTCCAGGCACTGGTCTCTCCTGACAACCTGTCCACAGGGTGTGAGTGATTGTTGCTGTTGGCTACCATCAAGTACCATACATGGTGACCCCCATCTATAGACTGAAACAGAGGTGCTTTCTCCCGGCTAAAGAAAAGGCCTAATCTTCTACTCTAATGACAATGACAGCCGAGGCAGTGCTGGGGGGGGGGGGTTCTAATCTGCCTCAGCGGGTCTCTGTGAGTCAGAACAAACTCCCAGGCATCCAAGAATAATAACAATCTTTACCGAAGCTATTGCCAGGCCTTACTTCTGCAGAACCTCGGGGCAGCTTGGAACAATCAACTGTCAACCATTCCAGTTAAGCAGCCTGGTGCAAACCACCTGGCACCATTCACAGAACAGGATCAGAGAACACAGATCAGAGTTTGATCGTGGTTTAAAAGAGTGGGAGGGAATGGGAATCCAGGGGGTGGCTGGTGGAGAAACAACGCTGGGTTCTTTGTTGGCAAGCCCAAAGCCAGCTGTTTCACCTGTGCACCTCCCAACAGCTGAATGCTCAAGAAAATCCCACGTTTTTGAAGCCAGGCACCACTTCTGACCAGGGCAAGGAGCAGGTGCCTGAACCGCCCGAGGAAGCAGATTACATGGGACGCAGGGGCTGTGGTTGCATTGGCACAAGTTGCAGCATTTCAGCCTTCTCATGGTGCTCCCCTGTAAAGTTGAACCCCCCAGGCCACATTTGTACAACTCCAAAACCCTCCCTGCCATCGAGCAGATTCAGACTCACAGCGACCCTGCGGTGGGACAGGGTAGAACTTCCCCTGTGGGGTTCTGAGACTAACTCTTTACAGGAGTAGAAAGTCTTGTCTTTCTCTCGCAGAGCGGTTGGGGGTTTCAAACTGTTGACTTCGCAGTTGGCCCAACATGTTAACCATTACACCACCGGGGCTCCACATGTGATCTAGGGCAATGTCAACACTTGTCTGCATTCCCCCAATCCAATAAATAATGTTTGGGTGGTCAGAACGCCAACACAAAGTCATACTGATTTTCTGTCCATAATAGCTTCATCCCACAGCTGCTGTGCCAGCTGTTTATTCCTCACCCTGACCACTAAGCAGACCGCACTAGAGACGTCCCAGCCCTCAGTCTCGGCTTCCACAGGGGGCGGAATGACGGTTGTAAACATCCAGGTGTCAACTGCAGTCTCCTGCTCGAGGATCCCCATGCCTCACCTGCCGGACAAAGCCTAACACACACCCTTGGAATGTTCTGCGGGGTCTCGGTCCGCTTCCCAGTGTGACTGCCCCCCCTGTCATCCACATCACCCACACTGTCATCCAGTCTGGGAGGGAAGCCTGCTATGTTCTGGAATATTACTTGGGAAATCAGGCCCGCCTACTTTTGAACTTGCCTTTCTCCAACCTGGAGCAGCTGCGCTCTCTTGTCCTGGAAGACGCCCACCCTGTCTGCACAAGCACGCCAATGCCGTAGCCTCTGGGAAGCTCACAGCCCTCGCTATATCCCCCGTGCTTTCTCAGAGCTGGTTTCAGCCTGTCCTGTCCACCCACTGGATCTGACTCAGTCTAGTACTAACCACGGCCGCGTGTGTCATGCCCTCTAAATAACTCGGAAAGTCCTTTCCACGGCCTGGAGGGCCAGATAAAGACCAAAATCTACACCGCCTGAGGACCTGCTCGCCCACCAACCTCTGCTCCCTGACGTCCAGCTCTGGGGCACCACGTTCAAGGGGACGCCAATTTTAGTCCCATCTCTTCCTCCCTCGGAACTTGTTCATTCCCATCCATCCTTCGCATCTCAGAGCCCACAGTCTCTTCGGTGGGGCAGTGTCTCCAGAGCCGTCCCATGGCGTCATTTGCGATAGACTCTACAGCCACACACAGAGCCACCCTCCTCCCCTTCATGGCGCTTCTCCAGCTCTATCAAAACAAAAAAACTCACTGTCACCAGTTGACTGCGACCCACAGTGACCCTAGAGGACAGGGCATAACTGGCCCTGTGGGTTTCTGAGACTGTAACTCTTTACAGAAATAGAGAGCCTTGCTGTTCCCCCCTGGAGTGGCTGGGTGATTTCAAATTGTTCACTTTCCTTAAACTGCAAGCTCCGTGAGGGCAGGAATGGTGTTCTTGCTACATGGACTCCTCGCCCCTGGCAGGGTGCCAGTCCATCCTAGCTGCTCAGGAACGTGTATGGAAAGAGTGACTCACATCCACGCAGCCCTGTCCAGGATCACGATTCGCTCCTGGGAGACAGAGACTCGACTGTAGTGCTGTCTGAATCGAGCGCGCTGGAGTTCCTCAATAGGCCCTTGGCCCTTGTTGTGGAAGGAGTATTGAGTGGAGATCCAGGAAAAAAAACATATCTCTGATTCTACCCACGTGGATGGGCGATTGAGTATTCTGTCTCCTGTGACAATGAGCTATCTCTGGGATCATTCAAGAAGTCAGATGCCACATTCCAAGAAGGTGAAAGAAGCCAGCCAACCACTGGCCTTGAGGTGCTCTGTATCCTCCACCTTTCTTTATGGCCCAAGGTCGAAGTTGGAAGGAGGAGGAAGAGAGGTCCTGCGTCAGAAAGGGAGAGAACGCGCAGAATGCGAGTCAAGTTGCAGCACGCTCGGAGGGGAGAGTTCCATCCAACTGTGCCGGAGGTTTCTTAAGGGCTGGCAGATCGCAGGCTGGAGCGCACTCTGGAGAATGCTAAGTGCGCTGGCTCCACACGAGATGTCAAAGATGACGGGCTTAACTCCCTGTGCCCTACCCCGCCCTTCTTCCTGAGCCTGGCCCTGCTTTCTAGATTTAGACACAGCTGCAAAGGGACTTGGGCTTTGAAGAGCCAGGCAAAAAACTGTGCCAGTCACATGGCATCGTTGTGTCTGTTTTCTCAGCTGCTTCCTAAAGAAAACAGATTTACGATTTGTCACCCTCGTTCCCCAATAAGGAAAAACGACTTCACTGTCTCCCGAAACAAAAAGCAAAAAAAACCCAATAGCTCATAGGTGGATTTGGCTCATGTGGAGTGTGTGGTGCGTGGGGAGTGGGGTTCAGGGGAACGGCATGTTGAGAATGTCTTTGTTTTGAGGATCTTTCTCTAGTTTTCACATAAAAGAAGCAGAATGACTTGCCCACGCCTCTCCACAGGGCTTCCTAATAGAATGATCCCACCAGGAAGTGACTTTCTCCCACCGCCCCCTCACCATTTCCTTTGCCATTTCCCCTCTCTCATCTTCTGGCCACAAAGAACCTGTTCCTGGAGTGGAAGGGGGCCCAGGGGAGGCGTCAGAGGGGACGAGAAGACTCACAGAACTAGAGTGAGCAGCACATGATCAGAGAGGTCCAGGGGACCTCTGGGAAATCCTAGCCTTTTCTCCTTCTGCAAGTCGCCGTTGGCAGGGCTCTAGCCAACAGAGCAGGTCACGGAATCCGACCGTCGATATTTGAGCACATCTTATGTGGCCCTGCTGCAAGCGTGCAGGCGCATTCTTAACGACGGCTGAGTTGGTCTCTGCCTCGCGGTAACCCCACCCCCCCATCACAAGGGAATGTGCAGGCACCTGGTCCCACGCCACCTTCATGGTCAGTTGCAGTCAGGCGGCTGCCATCCACAGGGTTTCCCGAGGGGGCTTTCCAGAAGTCACTACACAGGTATTTCTCCCTAGACTGGCTTCCTCTGAAACAGCAGTGAAACCTATCCTGAGCAACTTAGCCTGAGACACAGTGGCTGGAAACAAAACCTGGGCCTCCCACAAGGAAGGGAAGAATTCTGCCACCAAACCATCTTTGAACCACCGCGGGGCCCCGTATGCTATCAACTCGTACCCCAAACTCACTGCCAGCCAGTCCATTCCAACTCTGAGAGACCCTAGAGGGCAGAGTAGACCTGCCCACTGGCTTCCCAGGCTGTAAATCTTTACCGGAGCAGATGCCCTCCTCTGGCTCCTTGGGAGCAACTGGCCGGTTTGAACTGCTGACCTTGTGGTAAGCAACCCAATATGTAATCTGCTAGGCCACCAGGGGTCCTTGCTTCTACTGCTTCACTGTTTTTCTATGACTCAGTGAGCTACGTGTTATTTTTTAATCTGGGAAAAATTGAAGACAGAGATAAACCAAAGGTTCCTGCCCAAAGTCACACGTGTGTTGGACCCAAGAATCAGCCCAGGTGGTCTGACCCGAAACGTGGACCTGACAACAAGTCCAACAGAGATGGAAGGACTGTGGGTCCTCAAAGACCCAAAGAGGTCCTTGGAGTCACACCGGATCAGCCGGGGCAATTTTACAGGCACGGGGACTTTCTGGGTCAGCTCAAGTGGGTAGGCACTCCTGGCATCTGGTGAAATCTGAAGCATGACGAACCAGAGAAAGCCCCACACTAGGAGGATGGTCCCATCAGTGGACGGGCAAGCACGGTGACTGCAACAATGAGCTCACCCAGAGGAGCCACTGTGAAGATGGCGCAGGTCTGGGCAGTGTTTCCGGTGTACGCAGGGTCACTCCAGCTTGGAACCGACTCAATGGCACCGGATCACAGCCGTCACTGTGTGGATGACTTTTACTGCCTCTAACTTGTGACCCCTTGGTGTTAGAAAAGGGAGCCGCTCCTAAGGTCTTGGTAGACGGTTAGAATGTATAACCATGTGATCTGGTGATATTCGTACATATATAACCATGTCTGGAACTGACCGAGGTTTGTTGAAGAATGAACTAAACCGAAAGCCAAACACTGTCATTGCATCCGTTCTGACTCACAGAGACCCTATCGGACAGGCTAGAACTGCCCCCGTGAGTTTCAGAGACTGTAACTCTCTGGGGGAGAAGAAAGCCTCGTGTTTCCCCCGTGGAGCAGCTGGGTGTTTTGAGCTGCAGACCTTGAGGATTGCAGCCCAATGCGGAAGAGGGAAAACAAACAGACAAACAAAGGGCAGACGGGAAGGAGACAAGAGAAGGGAGACGAGGGGAGGAAGAGGAAGAGAAATGAGAGAGAAGACGACTAACATTAGCAACTGGCAATCCAGAGCCTTCAACAGCTTGAGCCCATTACAAGGAAATCAGCCCAACAGGCTGCTCCTGTGTCTTCATGAATTACCCAGTGTGCTGGGTAAATGCTTTTCCCCATTTAGAAACAGGTAGTTAATGGGAATGGAAGTGATCAGATGCTGTGTACCCCAAGGTTACTTACATCATGGGCCTGGGTGGCCCAGAGCTCATGAATAAAGCATCGCAGTGCCTTCCTTTAGGCCCGGTCAGATAAGCAAGGGCTTGGATCTCATGAGCAGAGTCCACAGAGCGATAGGACACCACTGAGCCGGGTGATCCCAGGGCCTTCTGGAATGTGACATTGTGGGCGCAGGATACCAGGTCGGTAGCCCGTGGAAAGCTTTGAGGCCTACCCTGCTTTGATTTCCCATTGTCTCCTGGATTCTGCTGCTGAGGAAGACGGCTGTCAGCGCACCCGATGCAAGACGCTGGCTGGCAGGCGGATCCCCTAGGATGCAGAAGTTAATTTCAGGCACGTTCGAAACTTACTGCTCCGATTGACTCATTTGCTGGTACGAGGACCACACAGAGCTTGACGGTCTGCCAGCTTGCTTGGGCCATTCCCAACTTGGCAGCTCAAAACAAAACAATAACCAAAAAGTCGCTCTGGACAATAGAAGAGTGTGAAGTAGAAGAGAAGAAAGATGTGTGTTGTTTTCCTGAATTTTTACACAGAACTCTGAAACCACAGCTCATGCTGGGATGGTTGAGCATTCAACCGCTAACCACAGGGCTGGCAGTTCGAGGCACCAGTCACCCAGGCACTCTGCAGGAGACTAACGTGCCCATCTGCCTCAAACCCCATCGGGCATTCTGTTCGGTCCTATTGGATGGCCATGAGTAGGATTTCCCTCCGAGGCAAGATGACTGGATTTTGGTTTTGTTCACATGAGGATACACAGACATAAATTGTACTCAATTAAATTCTTGATAATTAATCGATGCGTTACTGGTTCAGAACTCGTTCGGTGATAGGCATCCACAGTCATGCACATACACACACCTTTATGCTTAGTCACATTAACCCACTCTCACGGAGCCCATCAGCTGAGGCAATCCCACAGGACAGAGTAAGACTGCTCCTGAGGATTTCTCCGAGGCTGCAAATCTTCCTGGAAGCAGAGCGCCATCTTCCTCCCTCCACGGAGCTGGTGGGTTTAAGTGGCCAACCTGGTGGTGAGCTGCCTAATACTTCATTCACTGTGCCCCGTGAGTCACCTCCAATCACAGGACTGTTGTTTTTCTTTGAGGACTGAAAATGTTCTCTGTGGATGATTTTTCTATTGGATAGACCACCTGACGATTTCAAGGGGGCACGTATTCATATGGTGTACGAAACATCTCAGTAAATCACTCCAGTTAACAATTTGCTGGTGGGGCAGTTCTTGGTCCTTTTTGTGTCCCTGGGTGGTGCAAAGGCTCAGTGAGCTCAGCTACTAACCAAACGGTATGGCAAGTTCAAGTCCACCCAGAGATGGCTCTGAAGAAAGGCCTGGTGAACTACTTCTGGAAAAAAAATCAGCCTACAAAGACCCCAGGGAACACAGGTGTCCTCTGACATACATGGGTCCCCATGAGTCAGAATATGGCAAATTTGAAGGGAGGAAAACTGGGGGGAGGAGGGTGTCTTTTTTTCCCAAAGACTTCCTAAACCTGATCATATCAATCAAGAAATTTTGTTTTGTTGCAGAAAATAAATCCTCCCGACTATACAACTATTCCAACAATGAATATGCTCCACTATAATCCATGTGATATGATTGCTCATTCAGGGTCTGTATGCTTCCCAAGCATATCTTCAGTAAATGTTTGTAAACTTGCATATGGGGTGAGATGTGTGGCCCGATTGCCTATGAGATTGTAGAATTACTTGACCATTGACGAAAATCTCACTATCCACCGCTGTCCTGTTGACTGCGATTCACAGCAACCCTTTGTCAGCAGAAAATCTCTTAGGAGCCTCATCTTCCCCCTGCCGAGCAGCTGCTGGGTTTGGCAACTGTCCATGGACCCATCTTCTCAATGGCGTGCACCCCCTCCCATCCACTCCACTTGGGACCTCCTCAGAAGCCCGCTTCTCAGCCTCTGGCACCGTTTTTCTAAACGTGGACACCAGAGTAGCTGCTTGGTAGAAATAAAGATTCTAATAAGCTAATTAGGATGGGTTTGTTAGGAAAGCACCAAAATGCTTCTTAGAAATAAGTGTTCCTGGTTCCCGCTTCAATCTACTGAACCTCAAGCCAGGGGGGAGTCTGCCCTTTCAATGATATTTTAAGACACCCTGACTTTCTTTGTTGAGACCTGAGGATCATGGGTGTGGGGTGCAGGGAACGAGGAGAAGAGGCAGAATCGTGGCGACTGGACAATCTTCCCTGTGAAAAGGACGGCTGTAAAGCACGTGCTCGGTAGGGCACTGTGTCTGAAAGAAGCTGTCAAAATAAATGGATAATGGAAGAGGAAGATGGAATCGGAGCATTTGAAGAGTTGTGGGTGAAGAATATTGAATGTACCATGGACGGCTAAAGGAACAAACTTTGTCTTAGAAGAAATACAACCAGAAGGTTCCTTAGAAGCAAAGATCAGAAAACTTGATCGTGTTTATTTTGGACAAGTCATTGGGAAAGATCCACCACTAGCAAACCTAATCGTGTTTGGAAAAGAGTCGATGAAACTGTTAATGAGATAGTTGAGTAACAGCGCCACACAGAGACTCTAGCATGCCCAGGGTCATGAAGACGGCCCACGGCTGTGCAACGTTTGCTTTCTCGTGCTTGGTAGCGTCGAGTTCATGGAAAGCAAGCAAACCCTCAATGAGATAAGAGTGACACAATAGCCCATAATGTCTAAGGGACGTGGCACACCAGTGATCATGAAGTTGGTAGAGGCCCAGGCAACGTTCCTTCTGTTGTTCATAAGACAGCTAGGCCTCAGAGCCAGCAGGAGTGCCCCCAGCGGTCCCAATGCCCAAAATCTGAGCGAACGGTCATCCGCTGGCTAATGCCCGACACTTCTCAATCAACATTCTTTAAAAGATACATATTTTTAATCCTAAAGCCCAACAAACAAACAAGCAAAATGAATTGTACGCATTACACAGCGATCCTGGCAAAGACAGAGAGGGAAAGGCCCGGAGCATGTTTCCATGCTGTGCTTTCGAATGAACTGTCCGCTAACTTGTATACATGTTCTCCCTGGGTAGGCTGACAAAACTCCATCAACGGCCCCAAGCACTTTGGGTCATAAAGGTTTCGCTGTATTTCACCAGACAATGACCTCTCTGGTCTCCTAGGCCAGCTTACCCTTAAGATAATGTCAAAGCAAGGTGACTTTAATTGCAAGTTTCAGAAGGTGCTTAAAGGGACAGCCACTTACACCAAAGTAATCAAAGATTTATTTAGAAATCAATTCTAGGGTGGACAGACACCCCACTGGTCCATCCAAGGATTAGCAATCCCAGGTACAGACTCACCCCTTGGATTATTTTTGAGAATGACTGCAACTGCGCAATCCAATGTGTTTGCCTAGCCAATTGAATGGTGCATAGTTATAATGCTTGTGGATGTGATCATGGGAGCTGGGGAGCCCAGGGACTGTTGCGCCCACTAGAGTTCGATCGGCCCACTCCCAGAGGAAGCCAGGGACACGAACCTGTCCATTTGCTTGTGCTGCTCAACAAAACAAAACAGCACAAGCGAGAGGCTTCAAAAACAAGAATGCACTAGCACACAGGTGTGCTAGATGTTAGAAGTCTCAATCTAGGCATAGGCACAAGAGAAGGGCCCTTCTTTGTCAACAGCCCCAGGTTTGCCTTGGCATTCCTTATCTTAGAGATGGGCCCTCCCTGGGGATCTCTCTCTCCGTGCCTGACACGTGAGTTGCTAACCTCAAGGTCAGTAGTTTGAAACCACCAGTATTTCTATTCCTGTAAAGAGTTAAAGGGCTTGGAAACCCACGGGGGCAGTTCTACTCTGTTCTACAGGACAACGCTGAAATGGACTCCATAGCAGTGAATGAGTTCAGAAAGGACTGGGTTTAGGACCCACCCTGCAGCCTCTTGAATAGAACAAGAAATTTTGTTTTCAAATGGGTGCCCTTGATGGATACAGGGCATTAGGATTTCAAACATATGTTTTAGGGGGGCACACTTCAGTTCAATGATTAACATTGGCATTCAGGTATCACCACCAACTTCAGGGAATGCCTTGTGTTTCAACCTACCCTCAACATCACCTAACACCTGGTTGACCATAAGGGCTAAGGCAAGAGTCATCCCTTGAGGCTCAGCGCCTAATAAGTTGTAGGAAGTCTTCAGCCTTGGTCAGTGGCTACAGAAAATAAAAAGAAAGCATGTTCTCTGCCTAAACTCATGGGAACCATCTGCTTCCTCAAAAGGGACATGACTTACTTTCCGGAAGGAAAGACTCAAGAGATAAAATACAGGCCTCGGCAGCCTTGGGAAGACAGTGTCACATCATGGGCAAGCTGTGTGCAGTGTCAGCGCCTTCGACTTTATCACCACAGTGACGGAACGTGTGGTTCTCTCACCCGGAACCATGGCACCTCCGCCCCATGCCTATTACAGAATTACCGCGTGGCCTTGGGCAGCTCATTTAATCTCACAGTGTCTTAATTTCTTCATCTGGAAAATGAAGATGCTACCTACATTGTAGACACAGTGATCCAAGGTTAATGCACGAGGCCAATATTGAAATGCAACGTCGTAGGGGAGGAAATGTCTCATTTGGAGAAGGAAGCGAGGTCCCCCATTGCACGCGCTTCTGCACAGAAAGAGCCGTACCCTAGGGTCAGTGCTACACCTGCTGAGTGCAATAAGCCATGCACAGTACACCACCTGCAGACTTTCATTGTTATTGCCAACTGGAGTTGATCAAGGCAAACCAAGTCAAGGGTCCAGAGCCCTAATTTATCAAACGTTATTGATACCAATCTCCTATTGACAAGCCTCCGGGCCACTTTTAGGCTGAGATCAATAAATCCATTTCATAATACAGTACAACCTTAACACTTGACCCACAGATCCATCCATCTAGATCTGAGAAATCCCTCCTGCTTTGCCGGCAGTCTGTCAAATGTCCCCGCAGAGAGCAGAAGCCACACTGCCAAATCTATATCCTGAACTAAATCCCAATGGAAACTTCCCAGATATAAACAACCACCAGGAACATACAGAGGAGAAAAATAGCTATGGAGTTGCACTCTGACTTTTTTTACCCCCCTCTCTCTCTTATTTTCTTTTTTTCTTAGCTTGTGACAAGTTAAAAAAAATCATAAAGTTACTCACTCTTCAAAAAGAAAAGAAAAAAAACACTCTAAAACCAGAAGGTTATACCGATTCAATTTTCAAGTAACCAGGACAAGTGTTTTCATCTGTGAGCCAGCCTGTGGGACAAGCACACAGACCTAACCCTGCCAGCCTCTGCTAGAAGTTCCCGAGGGGCTATCACTCGAGGGGTCATACTGGGGCATGAAGCCAGAATCCTTTCTTTCCAGCCCAAAGGTGGGAATGTGCCTTCTACTTGCAAGCTGATTCTTAAGACCCTTCAGGTTGTGAGGAGACTCTCATTTAATAAGTACAATAATAAAACTCAATGCCAACCCATGGTGACCCTATAGGTCAGGGTAGAACTGCCCCTGTGAGTTTCTGAGACTGTAACTCGTTACAGGAGTAGAAAGCACTGTCTTTCTTCCTCAGGGTGGTTTCGAACTATGGATCTTGTGGATACAGTCCAATGTATAACCCCTGTGCCACTGAGGCTCCCCTCCATCAATAAGGAGTGGAAAACATCTGCATTGTTTGTGAGTGGAGGAGACTGGCACTTCAGAAGAAAGGCCTGGCTATGGACTTGTACTTCTGGAAAAGCATTCATCGAAAACCACAGGGCTGAGCATGTGTCCACTCATATGGGTGACCGCTGTGAAGAGCTGGCTGATGGGACGGCCATGAGATTTTATGCTTAACCCAGTGCTATCACGTTGATTGCGGTTCACAGCGACCCTATACACAGTCTCTGTGGCTGTAAATCTTTACAGAGCAGACAGCCTCAACTTTCTCCCTTGGAGAAGCTGGTGGGTTTGAACCACCGTCTGTCCAATCAGTCCAAATACAAACAAGCTAACTCACTGGCATTCAGTAGATTCTGACTCATTGCAATCCTCCAGGGCAGAGTAGAACTGTCCCTTTGGTTTTCTGAGGTTGTAAATCTTTACGGGAGCAGAAAGCCCCATCTTTTTCCTGCAAAGTGACAGGTGGGTCTGAACTGCTGACCTGACAATCATTAGCTCAACCTGCAATTCACTATGCCACAGGGCTCCTGCAGGTTCCCTAGAAGGACACAAAAGACATCTCAAAGACTTGAAGTGAAAGACCTTCAGGTAGATCTCATCACAAGTTTATGGTGATAGATACTTCAATTTCATAAACATTCAAGATCAACAGGGGAAGTATACATACACAAGAAAGTTGAAATCAAAAGGCTGCATGCAGCCTTCAGTATGGATTTCAATTCAATATTTAAAAAAAATCCTCATCATTGGACCAATAGACTACATCTTGTTAAAGGGAGAAAACGGTTGTCATTGTCAAAGATTTCATTTTACTTAGATCCATAATCAGCGTTCAAGGAAGCAGCAATTAAGAAATCAAAGGTGGGACTGGATGGGGTGAATCTGCTTCACAGGAGCTCTGTAAGGTGTTGAGGAACAAGGAAGTCACTTTGAGGACTAAAGTGCACTTGGCCCAAGCCATG
>NW_022111369.1:96975232-96978127 GCF_000313985.2 Echinops telfairi | reverse complement strand
CTGGATGGGGTGAATCTGCTTCACAGGAGCTCTGTAAGGTGTTGAGGAACAAGGAAGTCACTTTGAGGACTAAAGTGCACTTGGCCCAAGCCATGGTATTTCAATCACCTCGTATGCATGGGATAGTGAGACCATGACTAAGAAAGACCGGAAGACGAATTGATCCATTTGTGTTATCTTGCTGGTGAATATACTGGGGACTACCAGAAGCACCAACAGATCTGCCTTGGGGGAAGTACAATCAGAATGCTCCTGAGAATGGAAGATCATAAGACTTCTTTGTCTCCTGTGTTTTATACCTGTTATCAAGAGACCATTCCCTGGAGAAGGACATTGTGCTTGGTAAAACTCCAGGGTAAGTGAAAAGAAGAGCCCCCAGGAGATGGGCTGACACAGTGGCTACAACAATGGGCTCAAACAGAATATCCATTGTGAAGTTGGCCCAAGGTCTCCGGCACTCTATTTGGTTCTATTGCCCATAGGGTTGCTATGAATTGGCATCGACTCAGTGGCCCCTAGCAACAAAAAGCACCACAAGGAAGTGTGTCGGACAGTTTAAAATCAAGTGTATAGTCCTCTGTTTTTGAAAGCATACCTCCGGCTGTTCTTAGCCTAGAAATGATGTTGTCATTGTATTAGTAATTGGATAACCGCCTGCTTTCAAAGGGCTCTCAGAAAAATGGCCAAGGGAATTTGCCTTTTCAACGTGTCTCTCCTCTTTGACAGAGAATGGCAGAGCACCCAGAGAAATGTTCTAACCTTCATGATTTCAGTCGTTTTCTCTCGGCTCTGGTCTACCTATATTAGTGTAGCAATGGTCTAAAGGTAAGGCTCAAGCAACAGATTTTAAATTTTTAAAAAACCAAGCAATGCTCTCTCTAAATGAACTCTTGATCCTTCTTGTGGAAATTTTATCACTTGAAATATAGAATTTAAGAAAGTCAATATAACATTGCATACACTGGAAGTGAGAGAGAGAGAGAACAATGTGAATTCTATTAAGATTCAAAATCACATATGTATATGGAGAAAAATAAGGTCAGTTTGGTAAAATGTTAACAATGGATGAATATAGATAAAGGATAGATAATGAAATAGTATGCCTTGTTGTAGTCTTTATTTGGGGGTGTGGCTTTAAAGCTTTTCAAAGTAAAGCCTGGAGGAAACATTCACACACATGCACCAATAAGCCACAGCCACACATGTAAGACGAGTGTGTTCAGGAGACCTTCAAGAAATAATTTCAAGAAAAATTACCATGGAAGTATGGATTACATGGTAATATGAAATTCTGTTCTGTGTTTTCCACCTTTTGATCAGGATGCTCCTAAAATCAGGCACATTCAGTTCTTTAGTTGCCATGGCAAAGAAGGCCATTGTTCACAGAGACTGTCAGCCAAGCATCCAGTTTCTTCCTCCTGTAACTTACTCTCCTTTTTGAAGTATTTCTCCAGGCAAAGAGAAACCTGTTGTTGTGCCCCGATGGCCATTTGCAAGTTTAAGACTCTAGACATTATACAAGGAACTCAAACCACAAACAAAGGCACTGCCATTGAGTCAATGCCAATGCATAGCAACCCCGCAGAACTGCCCGTGTAAGTTTCTGAGACTTTAACTTTTAATGGGAGTAGGAAACCCAGCTTTCTCCAGAGGCTCAGCGGGTGGTTTTGAACTGCCAACCAGGCAGAGTACAGTCCAAGGCTTAACCACTACATCACCAGGGCCCCTTATATAAGAACTAGGATGTTGAAAACAGGAAGCACTAAGCACATACATTACTAGGCCAATTAACTGTGGGTGTCTCATGAAACCATGACCCTGAGAAGCCACACACCATGAAACCAAATACCTGAAGTCTTTGTCTGGTTTAACCAGTGAAGAATGTCAGCGTTCCACCGACATTTCAGATCTATCAATATGGGTGAAACTGGCACCACTGCGAAAGGCTAGATGGGAAACTTGGGAAGCAGTGAGTTTACATCTGCGGGAAAGGGCTAATTCCAAATCAGTGAGCACCGTTGCTCAACTAGAAGAATGCAGTCAATGTCACTGGGTTGTACCTGTGGAAACTGTGGATGGATGCACAGTCTCACAGCCAAGTAAACTAAATTATAACAAAGAGACACGTGCATTCAACCTGGCGTGGATGGGTGGGGAAGGCACAGAATTCAAGGTGGCACTCAACTGAGGATTGTACAAAACCTCCTTCAAGGTGTGCCTGAGATGCTTCACTTGCCCCTGGTCACCCAAGTCCTTGTGTCGTTTTCAAAGACAGTGGATGCATGTGCTTTCTCAAGCTGACTAGAGTAAACCCTTTTGCTCATAAAGGGATGTGGACAGGCAAATTTATCCATGCATGCATGCATTCATACATAGACTGTTCAAGCAGTGTTGTGTCCCAGCTATATGATCAGGTACCTACTCTGTCCTGTAGAGCTGGACTTGCAAACAAAATAATCTTAAGACAAACTCCCATCGCTTATTCATCAGGATGTGAGGTCCTAAGAACACTCCCATGCCAGAGTCGAAACCATCAGCCGCTCTGTGGGAGAAAGACAGGGCTTTCTACTCCCATAAGGAGTTTCAGGCTCGAAAACCCTCAGGCACAGCTCTACTGGAAAGTTGTCCTGTAGGGTCCCTATGAATCAGATTCAACTCAATGGCAGTGAAAGATCTGCTGATCACAGTTCTAGTGCCATGATTTTTATCATCATCATCAAATTATGTCTTTCTTCCCAAATTGAAAAACTATTCCAGGGTAAGAAATGGGTACTATCCATCTTTGCTTTTTTGGGACAAGGGTAGCTTTACATAATTTATGAACATTTCTTGAGTGGATAAAGCAATACATCTACTTAATTGTGCTCACTCAAAGTTCAGCCACAGCTCAAATTA
>NW_022111369.1:96966757-96975132 GCF_000313985.2 Echinops telfairi | reverse complement strand
TCTTGAGTGGATAAAGCAATACATCTACTTAATTGTGCTCACTCAAAGTTCAGCCACAGCTCAAATTAATATGAAATGCAGAACCCTCCACAACCAACCGAACTCCCTGCCATCACGAGTGGATTCCAACTCATGGTGACCCAGTAGGGCAGGGTGGAACTGCCTCTCTGGATTTCTGAGACTGTAACTTTTGGGGGGAGTAGAAAGCCTCCTCTTTCTGTCTCGGAGGAGGTGATGGTTTGGACTTGCTGACTGGAGGTTATCAGCCCAACACATAACCATGCACCACGAGTCAAACTTGACTCAGGAGTGTTGGAGTAGGACTGTGTTTCCTAGGGTTTTCAGTGGCTGATTCTCCAGAAGTGGATGGCCAGACCTTTCTTCCCAAGGGCCCTGGGTACACACAGTCACCAACCTTTGAGTTCACGTTTGCCACCCATATAGCACTTACTGGTTGTTTAAAGAAATGTCTGGGTCTTTCCTATGTTCTTGCTACGTAGTAAGAGTCTCCATGGTGCCAACAATTCCTCTGGTCGCTGTGAGCCCCGCTGGTGTAGTGGATATACACTGGGCTACCAACCTGTATGGTCAACAGTTCTAAACCACCATCCACTCCACGGAAGAAAGATGAGATGAGGCTTTCCACTCAGAAACTCTCCGGGGTAGTTCTACCCTATCGTACAGGTAGTGAGGCCACACCAGAGTTGGGGCTCTTAGCTCTTAGGGCTAAGAGTTTTTGGATCTTCTCAGAGATTCTGATAAGCTCTGGCCTAAGAGAGAAACCTCTGCCTCCCCCCCACACCCCCACACCTCCACACCCCACACCCCCCATACCCCCAGTGTAAACATCCGCAGCTCAGCTTGTTTTTCAACCACTCACTAGACTAGAAGGATCTATAGGGCACCAGCGCCATAGCGAGCCACAGCTCTCAGGGTCCAGGGAAGCAAGTCAGAGTCTGGGGGGGCTTCCTGTTTAATTTCACCTTGTCTAAATATAACCAGCCAAAAATAACCTGAAAGGGAAGCGGCTGGGGTCAGCGAGAGCTGTCACAGCGCTCACCGCTCACCGCGAGGACGGCAGAGCACAGAAAGCGGAGCGCCCCCCCGAGTGAAACAGCGCGCGAGGCTTTCTGGCGTCAGCAAGTTGCTCATTGTGATGAGAAAACGAAGTTCCCAATTACTGAAATTCCATCGTGTATTTAATTATGTAATTATCTTATTGTATTAACAATGCGAGGGAGCGGTAGCAATTGCTGAGTTGTGTGTGTGTGTGTGTGTGTGTGTTCAACTGGAAAACACAGAATGTATTCTTCCATAGGCTGACCACTTCACAGTGCACCCATGTTTCTGGGATAGTGGAAATGATCTCCTATTTGGGGACCGAGATGCTCAGAAATCCAAAGCAGATCAGACCACCACCACCACCACCACCACCACCGCTGTCCACCCCCTCACCCCTACCCTCCTCTTACCACTGCAACTTACAAGTCTGACCTTGTACCGACTGAGTGTATTTCAGGGGGGAAATGCCTGCAAACTCACACGATCTCTTTTCATTACCCACTCATTAACTCTCTTCTCGTTTGAGAGCCAAAGAAATGTTCTGCAAATAAAGTTTTTTAAAAGCCGTTATATGAATCACTCATTTTCAAAGAGCCGACCACATAAGCGTTTTGTTTTTCATTTGCTGAATAAGGGTTTATCTCAAAAGGTTTACGAATCAGATGGCATCACCCACAGTCCTCCAACCACACACCGGGAGGTGCACGTTCATGTTATGGGACACATTTGCCTGGGCTACTTCCGCAGATAGGAAATGTAATCACGCAACATTAACAATCCCTACATTTTCTCTTCATTCCCTAACGCTCTCCCTACACTCCAAAACAGGCCAGCCCACTTTTCTAGTTTACAAGGACTCCCCACCCCCCAAAAAATGAAATCCAAATTCCTTTTCTCTGAAAGGTAGGGTTTTTCACTTCGGCCTTTTCATCAAGGGAGTGCCACAATTACTCCACAGAGTCCGCTACACCTGACCCCGATGGACACTCCTATCAGGGAAGAAGGTGCTACTGCACTTTTTCAACCAGAATTTGGTCCAGCTCTGAGAGCTGATGTTTCCTTTCTTGGTGAATGAGGAAGAGGCATCGCAGGAGCCTTGGTGGCATAAGGGGTTCCAGGGTGGGCTGCGAACCCCCACCAATGGTGCTGATGGGTAAGCTAGTTGCAGCCCTCATGGGGGCGGTTCTACCCTGCCCTAGAGGGTCGTTATGAGTGGGGGTCAATTCAATGGGATGAAGGTTTATAGGTGAATCTGGACCCTTCTTTATCACAGCAATAATCACGAGCATAACCTAGGTCCCAAAAGTGCTCATCAGCTGTAAGACAGCAGAGTGAGTCATTCTGTATTCCAAGACTAATTTTTTTTCCAAGGTGGTAAAGTTGAGGTCTGGATGCTGCTGGAACCTGTTCACTGGGGGTGCCGTGGCTGATAGCTGAAATACCGGTGACAAGACTTCCAGCATCCCAGCAACACGCAAACCACCACAATAGGGCCAACTCCTGAACAAGTGGTGGTGAAACTCTTAAAAGTATTCAGCAGCTGATTCTCCCAAGGTGAACAGCCTATTCCTTGCTATGAGTCAGCTCCAACTGAACCCCACCTAACAACAACAACAACAACAACAATAGAGTGAAGGTCATGAAAGTAGCCATACCATAGGGTTGGAGAGTTTGGGTTCACACACACAAAGCACTTCAAACGCAGCCTTCAAAGGGTGAGCTAGTATCTCACCCTGCCCAGCTACAGCAGCGGAGACCCGGACATGTTATTTCACAACCAGCAATCCTTGGGGTCTCACCATCTTCCTGGAAAGTTGTGGAAGTCGAGGCTTTTCTGCCCATTTTGCAGGTGAAGAATATGAATCCAAGGAGAGGTACTAGCAGGTAGGACTAGAGCCCCTGGGACCTACTCTAGGATCCACTCCCCCATCTCTTTCTAGACAGCAAGAACAGGCTCAGCAGCCCAGACAAAGCCACAAGCACAAACTCACTGCCGTCAAACTGATTCCAATTCCTAGCGACCCGAGGGAACAGGGTAGAATTGTCGCTGTAGATTTCTGAAACTCTAAGTCTTTTTGGGATTAGAAAGCCTGGCCTTTCTTCCATGGAGTTTGTGGTGGCTTCAAACTGCTGACCTTGTGGTTAGCAGGCCAATGCTAACCACTAAGCCCTGCTTATTTGGGATGGGGAGGTGGGGAGTGGGAGGTGGGCCTGTTTTCAAGTGAGACACAGGACGCTTGCCGTTGCCAAACTTTGTCTCGCAGAGCAAAACGATCAGTCGGGCAGGAGACACATCAGCAAGACGGCTGTGATCATGACCACCGCTAACGACGACGAAATGAAAGTTAGTTTCATGCCTCGCCTTCACAGACAAAAATGTTCAGAGCTGCTGAAATTCTCTTCAACCCAATGACAGGGAGTAAACAGGAGGCTTCTCGTCCAACTGCTTGAAACCACCCTTCATCCCTCGACATATTATTTATGCACTCAGCTTAAAATAAACAGCAACTCCAAAGGAGGTGAGTGGTCTCGTTTAGTATGGACTCCTTTGCTTTCTTTTGTCGTTTGGTTTCCTGCCCCCCACCCCCCGGCCCCCCTACCCTGACAGTTACTTTAAAGCATCGGTAAACAACCTTAATTCACTTCTATCGAATTAGTAGGCGACTGCTGCGTCTACAGGAGGCAAGCCGATAGTATTATTAACCAAAACAGCTTTCTCCCTGTCAATCATCCGCAGCTCCCGGGCATGTGGGCTCTCCAGGCTGTCTCGTTTCTCAAACCAACCCATGCTCACTTGCCCCTGCGTGGTTCCGCGTGCATTCTTCAGGGGTCAAGCTCAGCCACCCCTTTGGCTAGATCTCTTGGCTCTGGGAAGTAGAAGGGGCCGGGAGAAGGGACATTCTTAGGGATCCTTGTGAAGAAAGGTAGAAATGAATGAGAATCTTTTCAGCAGGCGGAAGGAGATTCAAGGCCAGGTCCTACTCGCGCAAGACTCGAGGGGGGCCAACAGACATTTGACAGGGCATCACTTTGAAAGAGGGGGCTCGTTCGCTGCAGGGATGAGCAGGAAAACAAGGACCCCAGGGTGGGAGTTCCATCGAGTGTGGGTTTGAGATCAGCTCAAGACACATGGTGTTCCTGGCCAAGAGCTGCCTCTAGCTGCCTCTTAACGGAGTGGATTCTCAGTGGTTCTTGGGGACCTGCCAGCTGGAATCCTCAGAAATGGACAATGCGTAGGACTAGAGGGGACAGGTGAGGAACCTTCTAGACATAAGATTCTACAGCCCCGTGGTTTCAGTCAGCCCCACTCACTAAAACAAGCTTCAACCAGCAGTCACAACCCTTTTTCAACATCTCTATTTTGGGAGCTTTGAAAAGGCCGACCCAAACCCAAACCAAACCCACTGACATGAAGTCCTTTCGGCTCAGAGGGACCCTGTAGGGCAGAATAGAACCCCCCACCCCCACCCCATAGGGTTTTCAAAGCTGTAAATGCTCCTAGAAGCAGGCAACTGCATCTTTCTCCGGAATGACTGGTGGGTTTGAACGTCTCATTTCCGTTAGCAGCCAAACACTTTTAACCCCTGTGCTCCTAGGGCTCCTATAGGGCCCACAGCCAACCTTCGAAACAAAACAAACAAAAGACAGCACCATGAATTAAGCAGTGGTGACGTCACTGGTCAGTCGTAGCCGTACACACAAGGACAGGGCAGTGATCTGTCAGCAAAATCAGAAGTACAATGCAGCGGGGAAACCAGCAGTTGAAGTTGTTTTGGGATGGATCCTACAGTTTCTGTCAGCTTTTCAGGCCCTGCCCTTCCACGGGTCCACAGCAACTCCCAAGTCACCTGGAGGCTGGTATGCCAGGCTTAGCTCACCATTCTGGCTGGCCTTTGCGCTACCTCCCCCCAGGTCTGGAAAACACCACATGCAGCAAAATGGCTGGGGGCTATCCAATCTGGGGCCATCACCAACAAGGTCTGATTCACAGCAGTGGGAACGTGGGTCTGCCCTGGAACCAACCATTTCTATCAGATACAAACACCTCCAAACACTGTTCCTATGGGATTCAAAAAGAAAGGGGCAGAGAGGTGGGGAAAAGACAGGCAGACACACTCTGCATTCAAATCCAGGCTTCAGAGCAAGCTTTTTACATAACATGGAGACAGGTACTCTTCCAAAGGAGCCAGGAGGCATCGCCTGGGTTGCGGAGTGGAGCCATGCCCTACAACCAACACCTCGGCAAAAACATTAACGCAATCAGAAATGTTACATTCTTCAAAGGACCGCAGACTATCAATATCTGGGTGTGAAACTTGGTGCTACGCTGACTTCGAAGTATGAGATGAGCAGCCAGCTGGTATGTGCACTGTGGAGTCAACCCCCAAACCAAATTCACTGCCAGCAAGTCAGTCGGGCTCACGGGGACGCTATAGGACAGGGTAGAACTGCCTGAGGGTTTCTGAGACTGTCACACTTAATGGCTGTCACACTTTCTCCCGAGGAACAGCCATTGAATTCCAATTTTCTGACCGGTCGGTTAGTAACCCAGCTCAGTAACCCAGCTCACAATCACTCCACGACCAAGGAATATAAAATGATAATAATAGTGTTATACTTACAAAGTACCCTTCATCCATGGGGCTCCAATTTTACCACTGTAAGCTCACTGATTTTCGCAAAACACCTGAAAGGAAGAGGGTAAGTTTGTGTTACCCCCATTTTGCAGATGGGGATGTTGATGTTCAGTGGGGAAATCAAACACAACATTTCATCTCCCCACCCCAACCTTTCCCTTGGGAACTGATGCTTCCTGGCAGTCCGCATCATAATCTCCAGGCAGAGACCCCATTTAACCCAAAGTCAGACAGTGATGAGCAGAACCCCTCCATCTGAAGAGCCACCAATATCCCTTGAAGACCGGAGAACGGTTTGGAAAGTCATCCCATATTCACTTTCAAATATGGAGGATTGACAAAAAATACAACCACTCAACTATAATATGGCCTGGAAATAATGTTACTACTCGTCAGTTTATTGTCTCACGGTATGGTCACATTCCAGCATATGGACTGGTCATTTTTTTAATATCCAAGAAATCAGAATGGTTCAGAAGGAATCTCGCTAGCAATGTTTATAGATAATTTTGTTTTTAGCAACCCCTCTAAGATATCCCTTTTATCCCACTCCTGGGCCATGTCTTCATATGTTGGATAAATGGTATTTATTGAGCATGTACCATGTGTGCCTTTAGCACTGCGTGTGGTGTCTTGGTGGATAAAAAAATATGTCTGATGCAGTTCCAACCCTCAAGAGATCTATAATCCCATGGCTCATTGATTCCAGTACAGGGACAATCACTCTAATCTAAAACAACCTGGGGAGACTGCATGGTTCCTGGTCTCTCCTGAGGAAACATGGACACACTCATGGAAAGGCAGTCCTTTCGGGGGCAGTGGGGGACACGGGGGTAAGAACAGCCAAGAGGAGTTTGGATTCTGTTCCTGAGCCATATGCAATTTGTGACCACAGCACTTTTAAAAAAGGAGGGCTCATCTCTCCTTAGGAATATCTTTTTGTTGTTGTTATCATTTTATGAGGGGCTCCTACAACTCTTATCACAATCTATACATACATCAATTGTGTAAAGCACATTTGGATATTCATTGCCCTCGTCATTCTCAAAACATTTGCTCTCCACTTAAGCCCCGGCATCAGATCCCTCAAGCCTTGCTCTCTATCTAAGGAGCTCTGGTGAGTAAGCTAAGCATTAGACCACCACCTCCAAGGATGGCAGTTCAAACCATCAATCACTCCTTGGAAGATAGGTGAGGTTGTCAGTATGGATCGGAACTGACTCTACAGAAGGGGATTGGGTTCTCTGCCTACTTTACCCTGTCACCTGCTCTGCGACCTTTGAACTTTTCAGCCCCTTGGGTCTTTGTTTCCCAATGAGAATCTTTATAAGGGAGTTGAAGATCATTGCCAAAGTTCTTGAAGATGAGCCCATAACTGATAGGCCAAATGAGATTCTGGTTTTTATAGAATCAGACTGAATACTATTTGTAAGTAGAAGTTCATTTAAGAAGTAGCAAGGTCACCATTTCAGAGGAAGCAAGCAGGAACCCTGGAGGGAAGGATTTGATGAAGTAAGTACACTTACCGTATGCATACTGATGTTGGGCAGATGCTGCAGATCCCACTGAAAACCTATCTCCTCCCCACACCCAGTGACCGCCCCACCAACCTGTGACCCGCGAGCCATGAAAGCCTCCCTGTCCGAGTTCTAGGGACACAGACACGCCATGCCAGTCTCTCAACAGATTTCTTGTTTCTTTGCACATAAATAAATCTCACACCTTCACCAGTCAGAGGTTTTCTTTTTTTTAATTCCCCCTCTGAGCAACCTGAACATTCAAAGAGATTCGGAAGCAATTATATTCCCGAGAAAGAGAGCAATCAACACAGGTCTCACTAATGGGACTGGACAGCATCCAAACGCCGATATTAGGATACTAGCGAGCCCGGGACACAGGTTACACACGCCAGAGTGGGGCACGCTCCGATCGCCTGCTTGGTGGGAGGGCTATCACAGTGGGGCACACCTCTCCTCTCTATGGTTTCTCACCTCCCAGCCCCCATGGCGACAAATTTGCTTTTGGTTTCTGGCTTGTTTTTTATAATAGCTACGGAAAAGCTGGTTGGTTGGTTGGTTTTCCAGCATTGTTCAAACACGACCTCTGGCAGGCATGCTCGGTATATGTTGGACTCGAGTTTATGTGTAAATTGCCTGCCTGACCTAAAAAGGAAAAAAAAAAAGTGGCATTTCTTCCCACATTGGTGGATATCCAGACGAGCTTTACCTGTGAGCTCTTGGAGCCGAAACCACAAAAGCAATAGCTGTGCATTTCCACCCGGGCACACCCCTGGGGACCTGCTGCTCTCTGTGCACTCGCTCGTGGGTTCTTACCCCTTCGGTCAGACAGAGAGAGTAACAGTGGAACCAGCTCAGTGTTTGAATCCTCATCGGTTCACTGACCCTGCTTATACACACACACAGGAATCCATCTGGAAGTCCCGCCCCGCTCATCAAACTCTCAGGACAGTCAGTCTGAGTGGTAGGGAACAGGTCTCTTGTGACTTTACTGCCGGCCATCCTGCAGGTTTCCCCTCTCCCAGCTACAATCCGTCACAAGGGCGAGTACAGACACCCCTTTGGGCCCGCCCATCCTTGAATCCCTGTGCTGGCTCGCTTCATTCTCAGCCTAATGTGCTGATCAGCCTCTGGGTTCTCTGTCCCACACCCACCCCTC
>NW_022111369.1:96958730-96966563 GCF_000313985.2 Echinops telfairi | reverse complement strand
CCTGGCAAACTTCTCCACCCCCACCCCCCTGCCCCACATCCAACAGGATGAAGCACCTCCCAGCTCCGTGCCAGCCGCAAGAGCGGTGCTGATCAGGCCTTGTGACCCACGGGAGTTTCATCGGCTGATGGTCTGAAGTCCGCCACCAGGCCTTTCTTCCTGGTTAGCCTCAGGAGCACTGAACGGGAATCACACCCCTGTCTCTCACATGGGAGCCGAGAACGCTACCTCTGAAGCGCTGTGGCCCCAAGTCATCATGGGACCATCGCGTATTTCTGCCACACGGTTCTAACAGGCAGTCTGTGGCAGGGGTTGGCAACCCTTGGAGACAGAAGAGCCCGTCCTGTCCCTCCCAACAGTTTAAAAATGATTTGAGAATGACGCGTTCGCTCTTACAACTAAGTGAAACGACCATCAGCCGAGTCGTATTCCTCTCAAGGCGAGGCTGATTTTTCCCATTTTCAGAGTCACTACGGGGCCACGTGCACGCACCGAGAGAGCTGCCGTTCGGCGGCCCTCAGATTTATTCCAACCTTCTCCCATTCCTCCTACCTTCCCGCTTGCTGCTCTCTAGAGAGAGAAGCCCTGGCGGCAGCGGGCTGGGCTGCTGAGCCACAGTTTTCGGGTTCGAACCCACCGGCTCCTCCGTGGGAGAAGGACGTGGCAGTCTGCCTCCGAGATCACAACTTGGGAAGCCCATGGCGCCGTGCGACTCTGTCCTCCAGGGGGCAAGGAATGGATTGGATAACCCACGTTTCGGACACGACAGGGTTTCTTCAGTCTTGACCATCCAGCTCCTTTCCCCCCTCACCTCCCCACCCGCAACAGGCAGCCATTGTGAACGTGTCTCCCTTTTGAAAGCCGCGGTTGATTCTCTGAACACAATCAGCCAGGATGCACTGTCTGCCACCACCAAGCTGTGTGGACTGAAAGGCTGTTTTGACGCAGATTCTACACAACAGGATCCAAATGGAAGAGAAGTTATCCCCACAGCCAGACTTAGGAATGCCTCGCTTTTTCCGGGGCCGGTTTCACAGGCCAAGTACCAGCCCCTCCCCAAGAGCCTCCACCACTCCCTGCCTGCCACCCACCACCCACCCCAACATGCACCCATGCATGCCCTGTCTCAGTGCCCCCTTTTGGGCTCCAGGCCCACTCTCCACAGCCAAGGAACAGCAGGCTGAGATTAAAGTGCTTCTGGTGCCTCGGTAATCGAATCAGAGCTGAGCATGCTTCAACCTCTAACTTTCTCTCGGAAAACATTCTGGCAGAATGGTCCCCAACCACCCTTTGCATTCTGACCAGGCGCTGGGCTCTGCGGACGGCCCCTAAGACCTGCAGACGGCTGTCCCGGGCCCTGCCTGCCAGGTACCAGAGTGCTCTCCTACCGAGATTCAAGTGACTGGTGTGTGTGTTTGTGCGCTTTTGCCTGTGCATGGGGCTGCCTGCGTGTGTGCATCTGTGTATCCTAATATCAGCAGGGAGTGTGTATACCAGCAGGTGTGCTGCATGCGTATGCACATGTGCACCTGTGTGGACGTATATGTGTGTGTGGATGGTGTAGGTGGGTATACACCTGGGAATGTGTACCTGGGTATACACCTGGGAATGTGTACCTGGGTATACACTGATAGGTGCTGTCGATTCGGATCTGACTCATAGTCAGAGGGAAACATCACCCTATCCTCTCCGTTGTTCCCATGATAGTTTTGATGTTGAAGCCCACTGTGGCAGCCAGTGGGTCCGTCCAGTTGACCCTGTCTAAGCCCTTCCTCCTTTTTGCTGTCCTTCCACTTTACTGAGCATGATGTCCTTCTCCAGTGACGGCTCTCTCCTGATCACATGCACACATAATGGGTTCAAAATGAGGGTGGAAACACGGAATTACTAAATAATGGAGCTTGCACCAACTGCTATATAAGTGATGTGGTAGCCTATGCTGTAGTGTGCTGTGGTATGATGTGGGGTGTGTGAGAGGGACAGAGAGAGAGATTCTGACTGTTTCCACTAAAGGTGGTGGGAGGAGCTGGGTGGAATACTGGAGAAGCAGGGATTTTTTGGTTTGTTTGGTTCCGTTTGTTTGTGTTTTTTTAACCTCAGACCTTAAAAGAAACCCCTGTTCCCAGCCTCTGCCCAGAGCTAAAAATCCCGTCCATTGTATTTACATACACTTGCTGATAGGCCAAGTTAACTCCGACTGATGGCAACCCCCACCTGCCAGAATAGCATGGCGTTCCACAGGGCTTTCGATCGCTGGTTTTTCAGAAGTAGAACCTTTCCTCTGAGGCACTTCGGGGTGGGCTCAAACTTCCAACCTTTAGGTCAGCCAGCAAGCACAGGAGCCCCTTGCCTTCACCCCAGGGCTCCAGCTGACTTAGTCAGGGCTTTTCAGGGAAAGGTCAGCTTCCCTGAATCACAGAGCCCTTTGGCTGACCCTCAGAACCCAGGGCTCCCTTCTGAGAAGATTTAAAGGACTACCAAACCAAAAAACAAACCGTCAGCCTTCAGTCCACTGGGCTCATGGCCACCAGGTGAGCAAGAGCAGAACGACCCTTTGGGGGTTTCCGAGAGACTGTCCATCACTATGAGGGCAGGCAGCCTCATCTTTCTCCCACTTGGGGACTGGCAGGTTGGAACGACGAACCTTGCCTTTAGTAGTTCAATGAGTAAACCAGCAGGCCACAAGGCATTTGCTAGAGCAGTGGTTCTCAACCTTCCTAATGCCGTGACCCTTTCATACAGTTCCTCATGTTATGGTGACCCCCAACCATAAAATTATTTTCATTGCTACTTCATCACTGTCATTTTGCTACTGTGGTGAATAGGGCGACCCCTGTGAAAGGGTCGAAAGGGTCGCTCAATCCCCAAAGGAGTCTCAACCCACAAGTTGTGAACCACTGAGCAAAAGGATTACCAAGGAGATTAAAGCTATCAAAATACAGTGCCATCGCATATTAAGATGGACATTGGGCCTCCACTCAAGAACTCCCTCAATGCAAGAATGCTTTTTTCTATTAAACCGGCACTCCATGATGCTCACCTTCCCAAGACAATTGCTGAAGACAAAGCAGGTGCATAAGCAAATGTGGTGAAGAAAGCTGATGGAGCCCAGCTATCAAAAGATATAGTGTTTAGGGACTTAAAGATTTGAAGATAAACAAGCGGCCATCTAGCTGAAAAGCAACAAAGCCCACATGGAAGAAGCACACCAGCCTGTGTGATCATGAGGAGTCAAAGGGATCAGATATCAGGCATCAAAGAACAAAAAATCATATCATTGTGAGTGAGGGGGAGTGCAGAGTGGAGACTGAAAGCTCATCTGTAGGCAACTGGACACCCCCTTACAGAAGTGTGGCAGGGAGGAGAAGAGCCAGCCAGGGTGCAGGGTAGCAACGATGAAACATACAACTTTCCTCTAGTTCTTAAATGCTTCCTCTCCCCCCACTATCATGATCCCAATTCTACCTTACAAATCTGGCTAGACCAGAGGATGTACACTGGCACAGATAGGAACTGGAAACACAGGGAATCTGGGATGGATGATCCCTTCAGGACCAGTGGTGAGAGTGGCAATACTGGGAGGGTGGAGGGAGAGTGGGATCGAAAGGGGAAACCAATTACAAGGATCTACATATAACCTCCTCCCTGGGGGACGAACAACAGAAAAGTGGGTGAAGGGAGACGTCAGACAATGTAAGATATGACAAAATAATAATTTATAAATTATCAAGGGTTCATGAAGGAGAGGGAGCAGGGAGGGAGGGGAATAATGAGGAGCTGATGCCAGGGGGTTAAGTGGAGAGCAAATGTTTTGAGAATGATGAGAGCAACGAATGTATGTGCTTTACACAATTGATGTATGTATGGATTGTGATAAGAGTTGTACGAACCCCCAATAAAATGATTTTTTTTTAAAAGACGTAAAGCAGCAGACATTGTTAGTGGATTAGAAGCAGCGTGGCTGTTATTGGGATATTTTTCCTGAGAGACTTCTGCTAAAGACGTTGGCATTGTGCACATGAGGTGGTATGGTAGAAAGCATCAAGGGGCGACATGATCTACTGCTGTGGCCCGGACACCTCTCTGCTCATTAGGGGCTGTAGCGGTCCCTGCTGGCAGCCAGCCCCTTGCCCATGATTGCACAGCCCTTAAGGACCTGCTCCACTAGAGAAGCTCAGAATGTAGCCTTCTTTTATTTATAGCCCCACGTAGGTTTTAACTGCTCCTGAGAGAGGTAGACAAAGGAAGAAAACATTTTGAGCCATTTCTTCAGAAAGTGGAAGCAATGGCACAAACCTGTATTTAATCACTCATCTTTTCAATAAATATTTACTGAGCATCTCCTGTAGGGGTTGAGGGTACAGGCGAAACACAAGACCTGCAGACCTGTCCCCAGAAGGAGCTCACAGCCAAACATGGGGAGGCACGTTGGAGATGAAAAGCAAATACAGGGCCATTTAGTCCCCGGGTTAGGAATGAGGCCGCTCCTAGGAGCCTTTACATTGAGTCTGCAGATAAATCGGAAGAGGTGCAAAATCAAAAAGACTCCCTGCCATTGAGTCGAGGCTGACTCACAGAGACCATATAGGACAGGGTAGAACTGGCCCTGTGAGACTTTAAGTAGGAAGCCCTTTCTCCTGCGGAGTGGCTAGTGGTTTCAAACTGCTGACCTTACAGTTAGCAGCCAAATATGAAACCACTAAGCCACCAGCGCTCCCAGAAGAGGTGCATATGGTTCATATTTAGCTTTAATTAAGTGTAAGAAAAAGAACTGCTTTGGTGTAGCAGTTCTATGTTGGATAGCTAAACACAAGGTCAGGAGATCAAACCCACCAGCTTCCCCACAGAAGAAAAATGAGGCCTTGTGCTCCCTTAAAGATTTACAGCCTCAGAAACCCAAAGGGGCAGTCCCATCCTGCCCTACACCGTAAATATGAGTGGGAATTGACTAAAAGGGTGTGAGTTGGATCTTGTTTAGTGCAAGAATAGGAATCCTGGTGGCATTGCCAGGTAAGTGATGGACTGCTAACTGCAAGGTCAGCAGTTCAAAATCCCCAGATGCTCCTCCTGAGAAAGATGAGGCTATCTGTTCCCGGGGCGATTTACAGCCTCAGAACCCTATTACAGGGTCACCATGAGCCACAATCAGCGAGAGGGCAGGGTGAAGGGTTAGTCCTAGGAACGACTCAATGAGCTAAAGCCGCAGGAGCAGCACGTGAAGGTGATTGTGATGAAGAGTTTGTTGCAGGTGCAGGTGGGGTCCAGGGTTTCAAAGTGGGGGCAAATTTACATAACGTTAGAGAGCAAATAAGAGTTGTCTAGGCATTTATAATCAGGGGACTGCCTGTATACCCAAAGTGACAAAAGCCCTCCGGTACAACATGGCAGGCTGGGAAGGTGACGGAGTGAAGGGATAGGTGTCCTGTTTTATAGCGAACGAATTTCAAATCTGTGTCGAGCTCTTACAGTGTTACGGGCCATGGGATGGATGCTTGGGGAGTCAGGCAATGAGAGGCATCTACTTGATTTCCAGTGATCCACGTGAGACGGGCATGCATGTCGGGCCTCCAACCAAGGGGGTGGGGTAAAGGTGGAGGAGAAAGCACACAGAACCACTTGCTCTCATGGTGACCCCATGTGCGTCAGAGTGAAGTGGCGCTACATGGGGGTTTCCAGACTCCTGGTGGACTCAAACCACCCGCCTCTCCTACACCACGTTAACTATACCACCCAGGGGCTCCTGAGAAAGGCAGAGTAGTGCAACAGCCCACTCATGTTGATGCTAGAGGGCTGGCACGGTGAAGTCGCGGGGTGGAGGATGGGCAGTGGACCTTTGTCCACGGAGCAGAGGAACCTCGGCTCTGGAAGCAGCTGACCACATTGCCAGGCTCACCTCCGGGAGCATCAACCTCCCTGGGTGCACAATTGAGAGCACAGCTCCCATGGGGTGCCTGCTCAGGGCCCAGCACAGTGCCTGAGACTGTGGAACTGCCAGGGGAATCCTCTCCATTCTTGCCTTCTCCCAGGGGACTCCAAGGACAACAGAGATGCAAAAGCCCAAAGCACAGCGGCCACACTGCTCATTTCTGTCTGTGTCCTTTCTTTCTATCTGTTGGTGACCAAAGGCCCTTAGCAGGTGTGGCAGTTACCTAAGCTGATGTTAACTTGAGACTATCAAGAGTGAAGGGGTAGAGTCTAGCCTGCAATCAGGTTGCAGCTTGATGACCTCATTTGGAAGCTCAAAAGAGATAAATAACTCACTGGAAACCATGCACACTCTCTCTGCTGTGTCTTCCAGCTGACAAGCCACATGGAGCTACTCTGAAGCAGCCAGAGCCAACTGGAGGAGCCACGTGAAAACCCACGTCAGTGCTGAGACGCTTCTACCACCACTGGATCCACAAGACTTTCCACCCACTAGCCTGTGACCTTCCTGCATTCAGTATCATTACATGGCTGCGTGAGTCTAAAGAGGAATTAATGGACTAGTATCAAAAAAGGGGGTGATGTCAGACTTATGGACTTGATCAGGACTGAGTTGGGGTGTTTTTTTAATGTACAATGGCTCTTTGATATAAAGTTCTCTCTTACACGTGTGAGTATCTCTGGATTTGTTTCTCTCTAGTCTACCCAGGCTAACACAGTGGGTATGAGGACTTAAAAGAAAAGGAAGGAAAAGAGCCCCAGGCAAAGAAAGGGGTGCATGAGTAGGTGTAGGTGAAATAAAGGTATGCAGAGCTCTTTAATCCAGCCCTGTACATTTCACCCAAGGGAGCTTCCCCCCCAAAAAAAAAATTTATGGGGGAAAAAATCAATGTATCTTTACATTCCATTGTCCATGAACATTAGAAGACCTCTGGTATTTCCAAGAAATGCCAATGGTAGGGTCCCAAGCTTTGCTGGGGTATAGAACCCCTGGCCTTGGAGAGACCATGTATGAGAGTCACTCTATGGCACAGACTTTGGGTTTTCCAAAAGACCAGAGGATGCCAAAGATAAGGACCACATATGTCCCATTGAGTTCTAAGGCGGGAACCAGGGAGGTGAGTAGTGGTTCTGCGTTGGACAGCTAACCACAAGGTCAGCAGCTGGAAACCACCAGCCACTCCACAGAAGAAATAGGAGACTTTCCACTCCTACCAAGAGTTACAGTCTCTGAAACCTACAGGGGTAGTTCTTCCCTGCTCAATAGGGTGGCCATGCATCAGAATTGACTCGATGGCAGTGAGTTGGGTTTTATTGGGCTGTGACATGGTCCAAAGACTTCCTTAGGAAAGGCAGCCATGGACACATTTCCACAAAGCAAGGAGTCATGTGCCCAGCCCTCTGGACTTGTCCCCTTTCCGTCCAGCGGAGGTCATGATTCTGGGTCGGCAGTGCATCTGTCGGTAACATCTGGACACTTCTCATTCCAGTGGACAGGTAATTCTCTTATTTTCTGTAACAAATGGGACCCTAAAACAAGTTTGGTTAAGTATTCTCTTGAAAGCCATGTCCGACCCCGGCTACACTGGGGTAGGCTGAATTTGAAAGTTACTCGGGCCATTCTTGATTCTCCAAATATCTCAGAGTTAGGGTGCACAACTTTCAGAAACAGGAAATCAATGGTGGGGGTGGAGGGATAGAAAAGACATATTTTAGGGGTGTGCTTGATACACCGATGAGGAGTCCCAAAATTACCTGCTTGTACGCCAAGATAAAAATCTATTAGGTTTTGGTAGGGCATGATCAAGGGGAATGTAATAAACAGGAAGTGCTGAAATCCTGGTGGGGACTGAGCATGATAGTGGGACAGGAGGAGAATCAAGGGAAATAGAGGAAAGAGCTGGGAGG
>NW_022111369.1:96917884-96957405 GCF_000313985.2 Echinops telfairi | reverse complement strand
AAATGTTTTGAGAATGATGAGGGCAATGAATGTACAAATGCGCTTTACACAATTGATGTGTGTATGGATTTTGATAAGAGCTGTATGAGCCCCTAATAAAATGATTTTAAAAAAAAGAATACAATCTCTGAAACTCAAAAAAAAATCTATTAGGTTTCTCATAAAGATCTTACTTCATACCTATTCGAAAATGAAATAAAGCTGAAGTAGGATAGGCAGGTGGGGGCAGGTGGGGAGCGGGGGTGGGAAACAAACGAGGATCCAAGTGGGTATTGTGAACCTGATCCACAAGGAGCATCCATGGCTGGCCTCACATTCTCTGAAGAACAAACGAACCTGAGAGGGAGAAAGGAGAGAGGTAAAGGAGGTGGGTGGGGGAGGTGGAGAAAGGGAAGGGGAGGGAGAGATGATGCAAAGGGGAGATGTGGGAGCAGCAGGAAATGGGAAAGGGAAAGGAGGGAGGAGAAGAAGGGAGGGAAATGGAGATGGAAGGATGAAGACAATAGAGAGTAAGCAAGAGGGTGGCAGAAAAGCCCAAAGTACAGGGGGCAGAGTCCCAGTCCACAGACGAAGTGGACCCACGTCAATACAACAGGCTTCATGCAAAGGCTCTGGCATCCATTGGATTTAGACTGCGAAAGCCCTGTGAATCAAGTACAACATGCAAACATAGATGCTGGGTTTATTTTGAAAGGGAAGTCTTAAATAAACTGAATCTTGAGTAGCAGGGATATTCTCATGAATCGCATCACTACCCGCTTGGGGCCAGGCTGGGAAAGGCAGTGCCAGTTGGAACTGGTCTCTTGCTTGGCACAGGAGGGGCAGGAGAGCAGGTAGTCAGCATGCGAGCCACTGGAGTCAGTTTGTGTAGTCTGAGGAAGAACATGGCTGTTCCGTTGAATGAGTTTGTGTGACATGCATGTGGCTAACCCTCTGAGCCCTGGGATCTTGGGGCCCTTGGTTTAGAATCAAGCATCCATGCCGTCTTCCCATCAGGCTCCCAGCAGTGCCTCCAGAGCCGGGCTTTGTCTACAGTGATTATTACCGTATCCACGAGACTGCGCAGGAACTGACAGTCCCCGCGAAAAATGAATGTCAACGAATAAAAATGATTTTCCATTGGGGTTACGGCCTTAAAGGATGTAAAGATAAAACAGATGGCTGTTTGGAGCAGGGAAACATGTACTTGGGGACGTTATCTCTGGAGAAGAAAGCAAAGCAAAACAAATACAAATCTATAGCCATTAAGGCAGTTCTGACACGACACGTGGTGGCCCCATGAGTTACAGGGTAGCACTGTGCTCCACAGGGTTCTCTTGACTGCCTTTTTTTTTTTTTTTAACATAAATAGATGGCCAATGCTTTCGTCTATGGTGCCACAGCATGGACTCAAACTATCGACCTTGAGATTAGCAGCCAAGAGCAAGCCTGTCGTGTCAGCCAGAGATCTGAAGAAGGAATGTTTCAACTAAGTTTAGAATGACAAGGAAGATCCCAACCATGCAAGGATCTGGCAGACAGAGGTAAGAAAGAAGGAAGTAGATAGAGGCTAGACAGGCCATCTGCCCTCAAAGTAAACTTAGGGCACAATCTTCCTGACCCACCATGTCCAACCAGCCAAACCCTCAGTAACCCTCAATGCCAAGGCTCAAAGACACCGTTCCTTTTCAGATCTTCAGTTGCATACCATACTTGTTAGGAAAATATTATCATGCAACTTTAAGATACTTTTAGAACAGTCCACTTCAGTTTCTTCAAGGACCTTCTTCTCTGTTCAACTAGAAGACCCAAATTGTCCAGGCACATCAGCCTCCTCGAAATACCTGAAACCGCATTCATCAGCCACGTTCTAAAAATTGGATCTTACTTCAAAGCTCAATGACTTGATTACTCCAATAGCAGACTGCATTACACTGATTATGGGATTATTCACATGCCATTTCCAAGAGGTTGGGCAACATTTCTCAACATTCCACCATTCCAACAAACAGAGTAGCGAATGGGGAAATTGTAATGCTAATAGTCCATGGTACCCTGGTACCATAATGAATTCCCTCTCTCATCAACTCTGATCATTTTATTTTATTTGGCGGATGTTAAAGAAAGAAGAGGGGCAGAGGGTCTGATTTCAGAGAATACTTACAGAGCTCAAAGGGAAGAACATTAAAGACCGTCAGTTTCTAGAACCTTGCACCAAATTATTGTTAGGTGCCTTCACTTGGTAAAGATTTATAGCAACCCCGTGCACAGTAAAACAGAACACTGCGCATTCCTGAGCCACCCTAATAATTGGCACTGCGTTTGAATTCATTGCTGCAACCACTGTGTCAATCCCTCTGATTAAGGGTCTGCCTCTTTTCCACTGACTCTTTACATTACCAAGCATGATGTCCTCCTCCAGAGGTCAGTCCCGCCTGATAGCATGCCCAAAGTATATGAGATGAGGTCTAACTCTCCTTGCTTCCAGATTTGGGCATTCTGGCAGTCCAGAGTATAATCCATAGTCTTCACCAGCACCACGATCCCAGGGCATCCGTTCACTGGTCTCCCTTACTCGTTATCTAGCTTGAAAAGATCCCAACTTAGGTCAGGTACACCTTACTCTTCAAAATGGCATCTTTGATCTCTAACCCTTTCAAGAGGCCTTTTGCAGTATATTTTCTAATTGCGATATATAATTTTAATTTCTTGACTACTGCATCCCTGGATGCTGATGGTAGAGTCAAGAGCAATCGGACATCAACAACAATATCCTTCATTCCACAACTCTTCCAGCTTGAATTTCTGCCAGTCCCCTGGTGATGCACTGCTACCTCCCATGTGAATTATCTTCAGCAAAATTTTATGTGATTGTGTTAGACCGGGTTGACTAGAGAAACAAATCCAGGGACACTCATATATGTGTAAGGGAGAGCTTTATATCAAGAAGTAATTATATATCAAGCAAACATCCCAGCCCAGTCCTGCTTAAGTCCATCAGTCCCAAACTACTTCATAAATCCAATACTAGTTCATAAATCCCTCTTCAGACTCACTCAGCCACATGCAATGATGCGGAATGCAGGAAGATCAAAGGCCGGTGGGTGCAAAGTCCTGTAGCTCCAATGGCGGTGGACGCATCTCCAGGACTCTGGCTGATATCAGCGTGGCTCGAGGTGGCACACCAGTAGGAAGGGGAAGCAGAGAGAGAGGGGGGAGATTCCCAGGACCCTTCATAGGAGAAGGCCACACCCACAAGGAGGTAGCATCAGGCTGTAACCGAATAGACCGGCTGGACTCCACTCCTTCACTCTATCATGTTGACACTAGATTATGTATTAGTGATAGTGTTCTATAATGCCTGCACTCTATTGGGCCACCTTTATTTGGGATGGGCACAAATATGGATCTCTTCCAATTAGTTGGCCTGGTAGTTGTTTTCCAAATTTCATGACATAGATAAATGAATATCTCCATGTTGCATCCATTTGTTGAAACATCTAAATATGTTTTGTGTCAATTCCTGTATGATTTCTCTAATGCCTTCAATGTCATTTGGACTTCCTTCAATACCATCAGTTCTTGATCATGTTACCTCTTGAACTGACTGAATGTCAATCAATTTTTTATGTGAATTCCTTTCATCTTCTTTTGATGCTTCCTACACATTCAATATTTTGCTCATAGAATATTTCGATAGCTCAACTCAAGGTTTTATTCTTTCTTCAGCTGCTCCTGCTTGAGAATTTTCTTCCCTTCTGGCTCTCTAACTCCAGGGTTTTGCCCATAGCATTATAATACTTTATTTTGTTTCCTCGAGCTGCCCTTCGTAATCTTGCATTCAGCTCTTTGACTTCGTCATCTTTTACGTAGTGTTCTTTTCTTTCTTTCCTGTCTTTTTAATGGCATTTGGTGACATTTGCACGATGTCCTTGATATCATTTCACTACTCATCTGGTCTTTGGCGGTCAGTGTTCCGTCTATCAGATCTAGTCTCTACGGGGGCTGTAACATTAGGTAGAACAGACTCGAGGTGATCCTTTGGCTCTCATGGACGTGTTTTCATTTTCCTCAACTTCAATGTACACGACTGAGAGTCTATCCACAGGCATCCTGGGTGAGGATAGTGACCTCTTCCACTGTTTCTTTCCCCAGATGTAGTCCATTTGATTCTCATGTATTCCATCAGGTGAGATCAACATGTACAGCTGCCATTTATGTTGATGAAGAAAGGTATTTGTGATGAGGAAGTCATCATTTTTGCAAAATGCTACAATGGATCTTAGAGTCATTTGTATCATCAAGACCATCCTTCCCACTGGTTCTTCTGTTTCCAGCTTTCACAGTCAAATCACCAGTGGTCATAAATGTATCTTGATTCCATGTGTGATCCATTTCAGACGACATAAGTTTTTAAAAATCTTTAATCTTTGAAATTATCTTTGAAAGATAATTTCATCTTTGAAATTAGTGCTTGGTATGTAAATATGAGTAACAGTTATATCGGTGTCTTTCTTAAAGGAACATGGACATTATTCTATCACTGATAGTGCTGTACTTCAAGATAGATCTCGAGTGTTCTTTGTGACAATGTAGGTGACACCATTCTTGAAATTTTTTCCTCTTCAATATACATTCCTGGCATGGTAGACTATAAGACTGTCTGATTCAAAAAGGCCAGTACCCATCCATTTCAGCTCACTAATGTCTAGTATATCAACCTTGAAGCCCTCCGCTTCATTTTGACAACTTCCAATTTTCCTAGCTTCATACTTTGTACGTTCTACTCTCTAATCGTCAGAGGATCTTTGCAGCTGCTTGGGGTTCTCCCTCCACTCCCCCATTTCTAGTGGTGTCACATCAGCAAATGTAGGTTCAAAATTTTCACTCCATCCACATCATCGGGTGGACCTTATGTTAAGAAAGCTGCTCTTCCCCAGTCACACAAATATTTTGAGTGTCTCCTAATCTCCCAGTACTATACCAAACAATACTCCGCTAGAGTTCATCAGGTTTTCGTTAGCCCATTTTTTAAAAAATTAGATCACTTCATCCTTTTTTTCTACTTTGTCTTGTTCTAGAAGCGCTGCTGAAACCTGTCCACCATGGGTGAACCTGCTGTTATTTGAAATAGTGGTGGCATTATTCCCAGTATCACAGCAGTACCTAAGCCACAACAGCATTACAAACTGACAGACAAGTGGTAGCCTACATGTCCGAGGCACTCAATAAATCTAAGTTCCTTTCCTGAGGATTGATTAAAAAAACAAACAAACAATAATTTGCCAATAATATATTCATGGACTTGCTTTTAAAACTCTGTATCAGTCTGGTACTTGGTGTTCACTCTGCTGGCAATGGACTTGGCCTCATCAATTCATACTACAAAGAATGACTGAGGGTCAAAAAGGGCGAGAAGGTAAGAGCTTTATAGTCATGATACACTGCTAATCGATGACTAGTGTTTTATGCTCAAGGCAATCAATTTCATATTATCATACATTCTAAAAATTTTAAAGGAACGCTTATAGAAAACCAAAATGAAACAGGGCTTCTCGTGTTCAAATAAGCCATAAATCAGACAAAGAAATATAATTCTTCTAAACGCTCTTTTATTAGCTAATCAACGTGTCATTTTTTTTCTATTGGCATCTACTTACTGTCATGTAATTTCCATAAGGGCACCATCTGTATTTATCAAAGAATTATCTTTGTGGTGATCTAGCAATCTACAAACAATGGTGATATTTAACTTTTCTTAGGGGATCAATTTTAGACTTGGGTTAAAGAATTCACAAGTCTCTTTTTATGATGAACCTTAAAAGGGTTTAATCATACAACCCCTGTGATGTTGGAAGCACCTGAAACAAACTAAAATCTAAACAAACAAAACACACTTTGATTTATTAAAATGTAAGGTTCTGTATCTTGACCTGTGCATTTTTCAATCAAGAGTGATGAATCCCTACTATCAAATCCAGTACAGCAATCATGACAAAATATTTTCTTTTTTCATTTAGTCTAAAAGGGGCGGGGAGGGGGAGTGCATTTTAAATGTGACCTGATTTGGCTTTGCATGCCTTAGAAAAAACCCAGTGTCCGTCAAGGTCACTGTTATTAGTTCTATCAGAATATGGTCAGCTAACTCAGTGATGGTCCATTTCTTCATACTGAACTTGCAAACATAAGTCACTGGCCGAATGATAAGCAGTAAACAGGATGTAATGGGCCACTCACCACCGATGGCGCCAAAAACATCCAATAGATTTTCTCCTCCTGGAAATAGGCTTCCTAGATAGAAATGAGGAGACATGTGCTCAAAACGTTTAGATGACTACTTAATAAGACCAGAGAGAGAACAGCTTTGGGGATTTACCCAGGTAGGCTTCCTCAGTCTTTAGTCGATTCAAAAGAGCAAGATGCGTGTTGAGAATAAAGCAAAAAAATCAGAATGAAATGTTTAAAATGTGACTGAACAAATCAGTCCTAGAAAGCACGTGACCTCAACCATTCTAATTCTTCTTTCTCCACCCATCATCACTTCGTTATTGAGAATTAAAGGGCTGCGGTTTTGAATTTTATCTGACATTAAGCAAGAGATAAGCTGATAGTTATACTTCTCTGTGAAGTTAATTTGCACATATTCATGGAGCTCCCTCTGCATGGCAAATACTGTACCAAGCCCCAGGTATAAACGATGAACAAAATAGACTTAGTCCCTGCCCTCATAGAGCTGAATTGAATGGATTGTATTTCGACTCTCAAGAAGCATATAAAGACAGATAAGTGAGTGGATTCACCAGAGCATTCGTGGACTGAATTGGGATGTGTACTCCTCTAGTTTGCTCTCTCTAAAGTAATCTTAGGGCTTTTTGAATAGAAAGAAGTTCTTTCTTTCCAATAATTGGATTATTTACCAGAACCAGATGATAAACTTCCTGGATTAGGGTTTCTTTTGTTTGTTTGCCTTGAATGGGCTTTTGTTTGGCCCCTGAACTCATAACATCTGAAGAAATGTTGACCCTCAGGCTCAAATAAAGAGTATGTCATGAAAGTGAGAGTGTTTATAGAAAGGATAACGAGCAGACAAGAAGTCAGGGTCTTCTCCGAGAAAGACAAGGAATGGGGATATTTTAGCACCAAAAGTACGTGATGACTCTCTTAGACCATATAACAGAGCTTGTGAACAGCCTTCGGTGGGCAATGCGCACAGGCCTCACAGAAATCAAGATAATGGACTATGGGACCAGCAAACCCCAGGTTCTAGTGGGAGTATGTAGTGGTAACTACACAGTACAAATCGCTCCATATCTCAGTGCCCTTCTCCATAAAAAGGCATACTATCAGAACTGACTGAGAATCATGCATGTCAAAAACTCAGACCTTGATCAATGCGAAACCACTGTGCCATCATCATCACAAGAACTCAAAATCCATGGCAATATAGAGATGCCTTCTTCAGAAACTACCCAGCAAGATGGTGGTAAGTGGTTCTAAGACTACACATGGGGTCACCTTGAGTTACAAAAGGACGCCACGACAGTTGTCAGTAACATCACCACCAGCACAAGAGCATCTAAGTCAGAAGTCCTCCCTTCAGGTTCCAGCTCTCTAAGTTGTTACCTTCTCAGTCTATTATGAAATGAACCTGGTAGGATAAACTTCATGGGATCACATCAAAGAAAGGGCCAGCAGGCACCTCATCCCATTAAATACAGGCCAATGAAGAGGCACACACATTCAGATAATGGTCTATGACAAAGTAATTTCTTATTTTAAACACGCAGGATTAAAAACAGCCAAACAGGTCATGAGGTTGAATTTCGGCTCAACCATTTACTAGCCAGCAGTCACCTCTCATCTACTCTGGGGCCGTTACCTGGTCATGGGAAGGAGGGACACGGTGGCAAGGACTGAGGAGGCAGCCCCAGGGTCTGGCATAGAGGCAGTACTCACCGAGGGGCGGCTTCCATTTCTCCTGTCTGAATCAGGATTCAAGAAAGGATGTACGGCTCCTTAGTCTGAATCTCTTAATATGAAAAGCATTCTACATAATCATTGGATTATTTAAAAATACTTCTTTATAGTTTGCAGGAAAAATCTATAGAAGCATAAAGTACCCCAGGTGTCAAATATACAGTATAATCATTTTGTCTGATCACAGCTAATACAGTTCAATCTAAATTGCAGTCTCATATTTGACATAATTGTACATAACCAAACACTAATAAAAATTGCTGCCTTATATTTCAAATTAGTAATTATGGTAGTAAACATTAACAACATGTCAGATATAAGATGATGATTTGCTCTGGAATGTATTAGAAATCATTATACTGTATGATAATTTTAATTACAGCTTGGTAGCAAGAGAGCAAGTAGCGGTCTATTGCTCTGAGTGCATTCTGGGAACTACCGGTGTGTCAATTCCGTCCCAGCTCTGATTCCCATTGTTGGAGGTGAGGAAAAGCAGGGTTTATTCTCCTCCTTTCCAAGAGAGCCAGTTGAAAACCATCCAGCTACTGCCTAAATCCTGGTTCTGCCGCTGACTAGAGGTGATTCTGGCAAATTTCTCTGTGCCTCTGTTTCCTCATCTTTAAAATGGAAAACAAAGAAGGGCCTACCGCAGAAGGTTATGGAGTAATAATTAAAATAGATCACTTTTTTCCCAGAATGCTTTAGTCTATCACCTGGAACTGAGTAAATCTGCAATAAATACTCCTATGAGTGACTGTGGTCTTGAACTAACCTCAAAATTGTTATGCGTGAGCCACCTCACCAAGGGCCTCCCTCTGTTTCTACTTTACCAAGCAGAGGGCTAGGGCTGGACTCCCCTGATAACATGGCCAAAGGATGTGAGAGGCCCAGTGTCACCATCCTTTCCACCAAGGCAGTGGTTCTCAACCTGTGGGTCACGACCCCTTTGGGGTCGAATGATCCTTTCACAGGAGTCACCAGATTCATCACATCATAGCAAAATGACAGTGATGAAGTAGCAGTGAAAATAATCTTATGGTTGGGGGTCACCACAACATGAGGAGCTGTATGAAAGGGTCGCGGCATTAGAAAGGTTGAGAACCACTGCTCTAAGGAGTATTCTGGCCATACCTCTTCCAAGAAGGATTTATTTGTTCCTTTGGCAATCCATAGTGCTGTCAATATTCTTCACCGGCACCATAGTTCAAATGCCTCGATTCTTCTTCTGTCTTCTTTATTCAATGCCTTGCCCTCACATGCATGTGGGGAGATTGAACAGCCCATGGCTTGGGTCAAGCATGCCTTAGTCTTCAAAGCAACACTCAAAGGAACCCAGTCAGCCAGTGGGACTCCTCTGTAAAGATGACAGCTGACGAAACGCCGTGAGGCAGCTGGACTCTTTTGCGTGAGGGTCACAATGAGCCTCGATCAACTTTACTACCCCAAACAACCTCATCTCCATTTGAACTCCAACGACGGCCTCTACGCATGCCCACTGCCCACCTGCTTCCATTAATGAACGCATGTAAGAACCATGAGACGCCCACTCCCACCCCTTGACATACTTGAAATCTCTTCAGTAGACTCTAATTGAGGAATTCAGGGAGATAAACTAAACTCTAATGGGAGAATTGAGGAATGTAATGCCCCCCTCCCCGCGCCCATCTCTCAAGCCAACATGTGAGATGCACTCCAATGGGATCAAACACAGGAATAATTGTGGGGATGGCGCAGGACCAAGCAGACTTTCATTCTACTGTGCAGAACGTCACTATGGGTCAGAACCGACTAAATCATACCCACCAACAACCGCAAAGAAAGAACCATTGGTGTATCCAGGGGTCAACACCCACCCCTTCTGAACAACCCATGGGCCTGACAACAAGGAAGCCAACCTCTCCCCACTTCCGAGTTCCTTGCCTTCACCTGGTCTACTGCAAAGTGGAGGTGAACCCCAGGCTCATGATCAAGCGCCTTTCCCTTTTGCATTTCCCTACTGTTTCAGGTAAAATATTCAGGGGAACAGCCTGGACTGCTAATTAGAGAATTGTCTGGAAGCACCAGGAGCCCCATTCCATCAATGCGATAAGCAAAGACTCTTCATTAAAATCACTGTCCGCGGTAAGGGGAAGCCGCTTGCAGCGCCATAGATCTAATTCACGGGCGTGATCATGCAGACCCTGGGACGGGATTCATTATCAACCTAAAAAGTATGCCAAATCAATTAAAAACCATTTTAAAGGGAAGGAATAAAATTTAGTTCAACCTAACTGCGGCCCTGCTCTAATTTATCTTCCAGCCACTTCCTGGAGATTTTACTTGGTTCTTAATCTCACATTCACTGGGAAAGGGCAATTCTCCCCGAAATTACAATGACATCCCTTCCATCGCTTAATGCAAATGTTCCCATTCTTCAGAAACGGTGAGCAACTTCTCCAGTAAAGACCCCCACCCCACCCACCCCCGCCTTCCAGGCTGAAAGTGGACAGATCCCAAAGAATCATAAAACCCAGGGTCTCCAAGGCTGCTCAGATTCCAAAGGCTGCCCATGTCCCCATGACAAATTGTCTTCTAAATATAGGTTATTCATAACATGTTTGTTCTACGGGGAGGCATGTGAAATCCTGCCGTGTCTTTCTTTACAAACATGTCAAGACTTGTGAACCTTTAATGACATGCTGTGTCTAGAGAAGCACGAGGAAGGTGCAGAGATGCCTGGAACAAGATGCAGAGCCTGGGGCTTGCCCAAGCGAGTGAGTTCCCATTAAGGGACTATCTCACCGCAGTGCCCAATGAATGGGACTTCAGGGGTCATTTGGCTCAGTGGCTCCTGTTTACAGGAAAGAAACTGAGGCTGGAGAGCACCAGGAGCTTTGTCCAGTGGCAAGGCTACTTAGAGGCGAAGATGGGACCAAAGCCAGGCCTGGGCTATCCAGTGTCATCCTTGAGTGCTGAGTGGTTGGCAAGACTCTAAAATAGAGTCTGCCCTTTGGGGGCTTTCTTTCGTCTCAAGGGACATCCGCTTCTGGTATTCAAATAAAAATGCCTAAAACTTAGACGTGAGCTTATCCCACTAGGATATTTTTAGCCCTCTACAGAAGTTAGTTGGGTTGATTATACACTTGGCTTTTTTTTTTTTTTAAACCAGGGCCCAGAGGTACAATCCTTCCCATGTGTTAACTCATCTTCTCCCTCTTTTAAGGAAAGTGCCACTGCCACTGGTGGCCAGTGGTCCCAGGCAAAGAACATCCACTCAACTCAACCCTTCCCCCCACGCTGCTTTTCAGTATGACCAGACATAGTAGCCTAACCTGGTTGGGGGTTTCAAGCAGGATCACCAGACTTTTTCTGGGCTCACACAGTCAATAGTCAATGGAACCCTGGTGGAGCGGTGGCTGCTAACTACCAAGTCAGAGGTTCAAACCCACCAGTCGCTCCTCAGGACAAAGATGAGGCTGCCTGTTCCCACAGAGACTCCGAAATTTCTGTAGACTCAGAAATCCTCTATCGCTTCCCTATGAGTCGGAATCAACTCCGTGTAGTGTTTGGGTTTGTTTTTTTATAATAGTAAATCTAGATTCTCTGCGCCATTGGGTCTGTCATCACAACTCTCCTCTCCCACTGTACTGTCAAAGTAGCCATAGGCAAGACGGAAGCAAGTGAGTGTGACTACGTGCCAGAAGCATTTCACTTAGGGACACTGAAACTTGAATTCTCTATCATTTTAAGGTGTCCCAAAATATCATTCTTCCTTTTTTTCCACCCCCCAACCATTTAAAAATGTGAAACACCATTCTTAGCTTGCGACCGACCTAAAAACAGGTCACCACGAATTTAGCTTAGAGCTGTAGTATCCAACCCTTGGTTGAAACTCAGTGGGGGTGGAGGATGCCCAGCCTTTGGGGCCCTGTTAAGGTCCAAAAAATCATCAGTACCAGCTAACAGCCCACACCTCACGCACGAGAAGCAGTCCCAGCCCGGCACGTGAAGAATGAGTTCATTCAATGTTTGAACACTGTGGCCCGTGAATGCTGTTAATTATCCAAAAGGCTCTTGGCAGAAAATAAAAGGTCGCTACCTCTTGCTTACAGAGGTGAAAGGGCTCACTAGAAAGAAAACCCGTTTTCACCACCAGGTGTGTACTTTCTATCCTGTTGTTGGCACTCACTTTGCTAATCCACCTTTTTTATGCGATATGTGTACTTTTCTGCCTGTTCCCAGCGGGCTTACAGCAGGGCCAACAGTAAGGGTCCATTCTTCTTGCTGGTGAAACAGGTGGTGCAAATGCTTACACCCAAAGGTCGACAGTTCAAACCTACCCCAAGGTGCCTCACAAGACAGGCCTGATGACCTGCTCCCAATAGGCCACAGTCTTGAGACCTCTAGGAAGCCATCCTGCTCTGCACACCTGGAGTGGTAGCCCTGACTCAGAATCAACTCAGAGGCAACGCCAAATTTCACCACCTTTGAGCCAAGTCTAACTCATACAGACCCTGGGCTTCTGAGGCTCTAAATCTTTACAGGAGCAGAGAGCTTCCACTTTCTCCCTCAGAGCCTTGGGTGGGTTTGATCTGGTGATGGTGGGCTTAGTAAGCTGGCATCCAACCCACGGGCCAACTAGGAGCAGCAATAGTCTTCGTCAACAGCCAGGTTCTTGAGCGGGGTCCCTCTGTGTGCAAGCTAACTGGAATGATGAGCCCAGTCAATAAGAAGCAGTTGAGTGTATGCTGTTGGCACGCCAATCAGATGGAGGAGCCCCTTTCATCAATGGGGCAGGCAGGTTTGCTACAAAATCTGGGGGGTTAGTCTTCATGCAGAAGTACCACTTTCGTTTTGGAAAGAGAATACTTTCCATTCCACATAAGGCCAATAGCAACAAATCAGTCGGTTGAAATCGCTATCAATCTTTTGTCTGCACAGCGAAGGAAGTAGGGACGTCAATTTAAATACCTTTACACACAGCCCAGCTCTCCGGGCATCAGCATATTACAAAAACCAATTTTCTTACATCAACTTCTATCTACTTCTAATTCTGTAGCATAGCTCTGGGGAGTTGCTACAAGGTCTGTGTAAACTGAAAATCTAAATAACATTATGACGCCTATTACAGAACTAATTTATAATCTAATACCCCAGTTGAATTTAATATCCTATTTATTTATTCAAGCAAAATATCTGGAAAAAAAATATGTCACATCATAATGTAGTTGTTATGAAAATGGAAAAATAAAGCAGAATTTTAGAGAAGGCACAATAATTGCTAAGGGCAGGTATGAGCAAGAATTCTGAAGTCCCTCATGCGAAGGAGAGATGGGAACCCTTTAATAAATGAAATTTTCACTTTATAACGCAATTATTGTCAAATTTGGTATTTTACATCAAATTTACAACTTTTGAATGTGATTCCTATTAATGTTATCTGCTCAGAGCTACTGCAGCATAAAACTGTTGGCCAACAGATGCCACCTCATCAACTGTCTTTAACAACTCCATTCCCACCCAGGATGGAGGCCCTGAGCTTTATGGTACCATTTACAAGCATGCACTGCCAATACAAATGCACAAGCAGTGCACGTCTATATAATACATACAGGCGAGTGGAAGAGCTACAGCCCTGCTTCTCGGAATACTAAGATTCATGCTGATTACTTTACCTTAAACTGAAAAGAAAAACGGGAGGGAGGGAAGGGGAGAGGGAGAGAAAGACAGGAAGGAGCAGAGTGGGGTGGGGGAGAAGAAGAGAAGAAGGAGGGAGAAGATATTATGCCATTTGAGGAGCAAGGGCACTACACCCCATCCCTGGGCACACCCACGCCTCCTGTAAGCAAAGGGATAATGCCTTCTTTATCTAGTTGCTGCGACACCAGAAATCTCACCAACTGATGGCTTTAGTAAGTAGTCCTGGCACCGAGAGGTCTGAATGCAGAGTGCGGACTCCAGGGAAGCCTCTCTCCTCTCTTCTTTCTCTCTTCTCTCCTCTCTCCTCTCTCCTCTCTCCTCTCTCCTCTCTCCTCTCTCTCTCTCTCTCTCTCTCTCCTCTGGAGGAAGGCCCTTACCTTGTCTGAGCTTCTGCCCCTGCATGATCTTCTTGGGGTTTACCATCTCTCGTCCCCCAGCTCTGCTTCTTTCCCTCCCTTGCTGAAGTTCTCTCCTATCTTAGAAGAGACTGAGTCAAGACACACCCAATGCTCATCCTGCCTCCTTAGCATTAACCAAGACCGCGGAAGCATCCAGGTGGAGAACTTGGTGGGGGAAGACAGCACTGTTCGTCCAGGTGGTCCCCACACTTAGAGAGGGCAGTGGCAAGGACAGTACAAAAGAGGACAGGCCTACGACTTGCTATTTCTGGTGATGCCTTGTTGGGGTGGTGTGTCCTGGAGTTGATTCCAATCCGTGGTGACCCTATGTACAATGGAACCAAACCCCGACAGCGTCTCTGCCTTCCTTGACATTGCTGTGTTGAGCTCATTGTGGCAGCTATTGTCTGGTTGTGTCAGTCCATGTCCTTGAGGGCCTTCCTCAGTTTCCCTATCCCCCTACGTTACAGCGCTTGGTGTCCTAGCCCAGGGCTTGGTCTCTCCTGGTGGCATGTCCAAGGTATGCGAGAGGAAGTCTCCAGATCCTTACTTCTAAGGAATATTCGGGCTATACTTCTTCCAAGACAGATTTGTCATTCTGACTATGCAAGGTACTTTCAGTATTCTTTTCCCACCCCAGAGTTCAAGGGCATTGAGTCTTCCTTCTTTGTTGTCCAACTTTCAGATGCATATGAGGCTATTGAAAATACCAGTGTTCGCTGTGGCAGCACATATACTTTAAAAACGGGGAGAGAGAGAGAGAGAGAGAGAGAGAGAGAGACATGTTTGTAGCTTATGAATCTAGAGATGGTCATGTGACCCCAGATGAGCTACCCATTCAAGGAACCGGGTCCTGAAGTCCATATGCACATTCCCACTCACACTGCTATCTGTCAATGGGGTCTCAAATGGTGAATTCTTTAGAATCTACTCCAAACTCACATATCAGGATTACACGCTTATACTTGGAAGCTCTCCCTAGCTTATTCTGAATGCACTTCTGGGTTTAAGTTGCCTCTGTGATCTTCTGGGAACATGTTGGTCCAAGAGATTATAATAGTCTGCTAACTAAAGGTTGGTAGTTCAAGGCCACTCAGAGATACTGTGGAAGAAAGGCCTAGCAATCTGGTTCTGTAAAGCCCGTAGAGCTGTTCCAGGCTGTTACACGTGGCATTGCCATGAGGTGGAATTGAATTCACTACCACAGCAAAGGGTTTGCGGGTTTCTGCAGCTTACTCTCTCCAGAACCTTGTAACTCCATAATTGCAGATTCATCCCTTTGCTTCTTAAAAGTTTTCTGGTCTCCAAGGGAACCAAAAGAACATTCAAAGCTATGGGGATGAGAGTGGTATTCTTACCAAGTGATGCCTTGCTAGATAACAAAGCCCAACAGAAATCATCTATGACAAACCCTACACAAGTGGGAAAGGGATGATTTAAAAGAAACCCAGAAAAGGCAGGGACCAAAGACACCTGAATAGACTTGGTCTTGCACACGCACACAAACATGGGCACGTGATCCCATACAAGCTAGGAACAGAATGCAGGCACCTCAAGCAGCAGGCATCCCATCTTGTTCTGAGTACAGTCTAGCATCAAATGAAATGCACAATATGGCTCCTTAGGGGTTCCAGGATGTACTCAGGATGGAATAGGTGCTCCAATAGGTGTTCCTTCATGGGCATCCATCGTCAAAAGATGAACATGGAGGCTCTGGGGTGAGGGTGAGGGTTCGGCTCTCTCTTGACAAGCAAGCCCCCTCTGGATATTCGCCTTCTGCAAATCAAGAGCTAGACGGCTTCCATCTCCTGGGCTGCACTCCCAGCACGGATTCTGCGCCTCCCAGCACCCTTCTGTAGAATCCGTTCCATTCGGAGTAAGTCTCAGGTACCACACAGCCTTTCTCATCGTTGGGACATTCTACCTATTCCTTGTGAAAGGTATACTTATGCCACAGAAGCCCAGCTCAGCGCTCTATTGATCATTACCTATAAATCTCACTTCTCGTAAAAGGTTCCATGAGATACAGTCCAGGGACATAAATCTCTCTAAGAGAGATGAAATCTGATGGGAAATAAAATCCCCTCATTTCATTTATTCCCTTGTTTAACACACTGACTTTCCCATGAGCTATGAACATTCGCATGAAGCAGCATGCTCGGGGGAGAGGCTAGGGACAGGGACCAGTCTGGGGCCAGAGAGACAGGAGGGCAAACACTGCCTCTGCCACTCATGATCTCTGTGTCACCAGGGAAGTCACTTGGCCTCCCTGAGCCTCAGTTTTGTCATATCAAAAATAAGAACCATAAACGCCCTGGAAGCACTGCTGTGAGATTAAGTTAGATCAACTACCAGAAAGGAAGGATGGATTGATATATGGATGGGCGGGTGGGTAGGTAGATGGATAGATAGATTAGACAGATTGATGATGATGATGATGATGATGATGATGAAGAAGATAGATGAGAGATAGAAGATAGATAGATAGATAGATAGATAGATAGATAGATAGATAGATAGATAGATAGATAATAAGCAAAAAGTAGTTAGCTACCATCCCTAAAAAATGCCATGATCTCTTCCCACAAATTCAAGTGATGGTCCAGACGCTATAGTCATCCATTCCACTAAATTGTTATATTAAGGAGTCCTGGTACTGCAACAACTAAGTACTTGGCAATTAGCTAAAAGATTAGAGGTTCTAACCCTCCCAGTGGCTCTTTGCATTAAAAAACTGGCAATGTGCTTCCATAAAGATTCCAGACAAGAAAACTTGATAGGGCAGTTCTATTTCATTACATGGGGTCTCCATGAGTCAGGGTCAACTTGACAGCACACAAACACCCATTGTGTATGAGGCTTTGTCTTTGTTGGTGGAAATTGCCCAAGGTCCAACTTCTAAATTTAAAAGGTTACAGGACCAACACTTAAGGACAGGCACAAGGGAAACCAGGTGGTGGGCAGAAAAACACATTTTTGCAAAATTTTATATAGTGCACACCGATGCAACTCTGCAAGTCCTTCATAATTCTAGAAAAACTGTGTCTGATCCTCAAAAACCTTCAGAAATCTTGTGATGGCTAACAATATGTCAACTTGGCTGGGCCATTATTCTCAGTGGTTGTAGTTGTACAATGAGGTAATTTGGAAGTTATGTAGTGATATAATTATCCAGTATATGATATGATATGATGGAATAAATGAATCCAGTGTAAGGCCAGTTTCCTCAAGAGCCTGTGTGCTCTGGATCCTCCATCTGGCTGACCAACAACTCTTAGGATCCATTGGCTTCTGCAGTCCCTGAGCCAGCAGCCTGCCATCTGACACACTGATCTTGAATTTCTCAGCCCTGCAGCTACATCATGAGTCAAGAGAAACCTCCAAGCTGAAGAACTTGAGTTTTCCCAGTCTCTACAACCCCAAGAGCTATTTCCTTGAGATAAATCAATCTCTCTCCTATCTCTTTATCTACACACACATATGTACACACACTTCACAGGTTTTGCTTTTAGAGAGAATCCAGCCTAAGACAGCCCTCCACTTCAGTCCCTCCTCTTTGTCTCCTATTCCCTAGACTCTGAAAAGAGATCAGTCTCTCTTTCTACATTGCACCGCTGTTTTAACACCTGGACAGATGCTTGTTCTATGAGTCCTGTTACCTTTTGACAGTCCCCTGCACCAGAAAAGTGTCTTCACACGGTAGGCCTTCCATCACTGCATGCTGAGCTTCAGTAGCCAACCTTTACTTCAAAAGCAGCAAGACTTAGTGTCATCATCCTCCCCCAAGGTCACTCCTAGTGAGTACTTAGTCCATCCCTGAGATTAAGCTGCTCAATCCCACACACATATTCCTACAGCACAAATTCAAGTGAAGGTCCAGACGCTATATTCCTAGACACAGAAAGATTGCTTGTAGCACTGCTAAAATTGTTCGCATTAGCATTCTTAACTCAACTAGCCACCAGAATTTGCTGTTTTATCCCCATCTTTTTTTTTTTTTTTGCCTTTCAACTCTATACCTCCTTGATCTGGTCACATAGCAGCCAAAAAACACAATGAGTTCTCTTCTAAAGGGCTTGAGGAATAAGATGGTCGTTAGCTTGAGTGACAAACCCGTTAGCATGTGCGTGCACACATACATATTAAGGGCTTCAAAAACTTTGTGAAAAAAATGGAATTAAAAGATAATGGAATTTCTCCAAGAATTTTTTGAAGCTCCCCTCATATATGGGTAGGAGCTCAGGTGCTGTAGTGATTACACATTGTTGCAAACCACAAGGTTATCAGTTCGAAACCACCACCTGCTCCTTGGGAGAAAAGGGGAGTTTCTACTCCTGTAAAAAGTAACTATTTCAGAAACCATAGGGGCTTTTGTATGTATTTTGTATGTAGGTGTGTATGTATGTATATGTATATATATATATATATATATATATATTCAAAAATCTCAGTACCATCAAGTCAATGCTGACATATATAGTGAATATAGCACTGGAAGCACTTACTCATCTATTCCAGGAAATATGGAAGACGACAGTTACTTGGAAACTGACTGCAAGAGATCCATATTTGTACCCTTCCAAAGAAAGGTGACCCAATAGAATGCCCAAGCTATTGTAAGATTTCATTGATATCACACACAAGTAAAAGTTTGCTAACAATCACCAACAATGCTTGCAGCACTACATTGACAGAGAACTGCCAAAGGTTTGGCCGAATTCAGAAGATGACATGGAACATGTCAGATGGTTTGGAGCTCAAAGTAGTAAGTACCAGAAAGGTTTTTACTTGTGTTTTATTAACTATGCCTATCATTCAACTGTGTAGATCATAACAAACCAGGGAAACTTTCCTTGAGAAGAATGGTAACTTTAGAACATTTCTTGTGCTGCTGCAGAACTTGCACATGGATCAAACAAGCAGTTGGGTGGACAGAGCAAGAAAAGACTGCATGGTTAAAACCCAGTAAAGGTGTGTGCCAGGATTGTATCCTCTGGCCATAATACTTGTTCAATCTGCATGCTGAGGTAATCTTCAGAAAACCTGGCTTATATGAAGAAGATTGTGGCAACAGGTAGGAGGAAGGCTTATTAACAACCTGAGATAGGTAGATGACACAACCTTGCTTGCTGAAAGTGAGGAGGACTTGAAGCACTTGTTGATGAAGATCAAGGATTGCAGCCTACAGTATGGATCCCAACTCAATGTCAAGAACACCAAGATCCTCACAACTGGACCAATAGATAACATCTCGAAACATGGAGAAAAGGTTGAAGTTGTAGAGAACTTTATCTTGCTTGGATCCAGTTAATGCTCATGGAAGTAGCAGCCAAGAGATCAAAAGATGTCTTGCATTAGGTAAATCCATTGCACGAGACCTCTTTAGAGACCTCTTTAGGGTGTTGAAATGCAAGGATGTTACTTGGAGGACTAAGGTGCACCTGACTCAGACTGTGGTGTTTTTAATTGCTCCATCTGCATGTGAAGGTTGGACATTGACGAAGGAAGACTGTAGAAGAATATATGTATTTGAATGGTGGTGCTAGAGAATAATATTGAGAGGACCGCGGAGTGCTAAAAGGGCAAAATGGTCTGTCTGAGAAGACATACGACCAGAGTGCTCCCGGGAGGCAAGGATGGACAGACTTTGTCACACACACTTGTACATGTTGTCAGGAGAGATCGGTCTCTGGAGAAGGACATTGTATTTGGTAAAATGGAGGCATCGTCTAAAAGAGGAAGGCCCTCCAAGAGATGGATTGGCACAGCGACTGCAACAATGGGCTCGGGCACAATTGGGAGGACGGTGCCGGGCCGGGAAGTGTTTCATTCTGTTTCACTAGAGTCACTGTGAGTCCGAACCGATCCAAGGGCACCTACGATAGCATATATATACATGCATATTTATGGTACTATGGGCTAGGCATTGGGCTGCAACCTGCCAAGTTGGCAGTTCAAATCTATCCATCACTCCACAGGAGAAAAATACGAATCTCTGCTCCCCTACAGATGCATAGTCCTGTATGCTCTAAGTAGGGTCACTATGACTTGATGGCAAAGACTACATATATGTGTATACACACATACACATCTACATGCGTCTACCAACAAAGTGTCATTGAATTGATTCGAATGATGGCAGCCCCATGCAGGCAGAGTGGAACTGTCCCAGGCCCTTTTCCCAAGGTGCCTCTGGGTGAACTCAAACTGCTGCCAGTCTTTCCACTAGTCGACAGACAAGTGCTCAACCTATTGTGTCACCTGTGTGTGTGTACAGCAGATGAGTACAAAAGCAACCCGACAAACAGCAACTACTGACCAAAGAGCAAAGCGAGGCTGAGCGGATGAGACCTCCTCCAGGTGCCTTGGAAGAGAAAGGGCGTGAATGTGCTGAGTGAGTGGTCTCCGCCCACACAGCTCGCCACTCCTGGGTCAGGTGGAGAGAAGTTTGGCACTGGAGATAGAAGACATCTGAGTATTCAAGGTGACCAAGGGAGAGGAAACTTGAGGAGGGAATGTGGCCGATTGGGGGGGTGGGAGGGTTAGTAAAAAAAAAAGAAAAGAACACTTCATTCTTGCCTCCAGTCGAGTTATGCCAGGCATTTGTTATCGTTGTGTCTGGCTCCTTAAGCCCAAAAAAGTAAAATCAAACAAAGAATTCACCACCCACAACCAGGCAGCCTCTCCGGAGTTGAGTCACACATGGTCTGCTCACACCCCACGCCCGCCACAGATGGTGACAGCACTCTGCTGACACACGCAGCCCTGCGGTCCCGCTGCTCACGCTCTCAGCTGGCATGGGGCAGTCTCTGCCGCTTCCCTTCCCCTGCCCCCGGCACCCCAGCAAAATGGCACATGGTTAGCAATGTGCTCAGGATATGTGATTTGGGGCAGATAGTTGCTGGAATTCCCATATGTTTAAGGTACAGAACTGGGCCAGTGCGAAAAGGGAATTTAAGCATTCTAGAAAACAGCAGGAGAGCAAATTGGCCTTTCCTTCTGAGAGCTATTATTAGAGAGGCCCAGCCCTATCCAACCGGAAAGCCAATATCTGGCCCATCCGCTATTCCCCGCAACAATACCACATCATCACGCCCCCTTTCAAACAGCTCTGCCCCTCTGCATCCCAGCCAGACACGCACCTCATCTTTAATGGTGACCACCGGCTGACAGAGATCAGTGGCAGCATCCCTTCCCAGCAGAGCACCTCGACAGTCCAAAGTTTAATTTCACATAGTACTGAGCACTCGCAGAACATGGCATTACATGTGATTTGTACTCGTGGAATCTGGCAACCCGCTAGCTCTCCTCTCTGTACCTGCTGAAGTCACAGCTGCTGCTAAACTTTGTAAATAAATGCTACACAAATGCCAAAAAAAGAAACCAAGCTCCCAGGAAGCAGAAAGGGCAGGAGATCACAGTTTTTGTTCTCAGAATGGTGCTGGGACCTGCTTCAGAGCTGCAGCCTGGCAGCGATGGTGTAGCTGGGCTCCTTTGTCTGGATGCTCTTTGACCTCTGTTTAAAAAGGGGGCGGGTGTGGGGAGCAGGAAGGAAGGGAGGAAATATGTTCACAATCATGCAGATGTCCTTCATTATGGGTCTTGTGATTGAGGTCATTGGGTGGAACAAGTGGTTTGTGCTCAACTGCTAATTTAAAGGTTAATGGTATGGACCCACCCAGCAGTGACACAGAACCAAGGTGTTGCCATCTGCTTCCTGAAAGATGTCTTGCTGTGGTTAGGCAATGAAGGAAAGAGGAAAGGAAAGGAGGGAGGGAAGTGGAAAAGGGAAGAGAAGACAGAAAGAACAAACCACTCAAGAGAGGGAAGAAGGGATGAAAGAAGAGAGGGAAAGAAAGAGGGAGAAAGCGAGAAACGAAAATACATTCCTATTATTTGTGCCCACCCCCGTCCCAATCCATGAGTATACAAGACTACCTGGGAAAACAATACACAACTTTAATGTTCCTTATAACACATTTATTTTTGTGGAAATTAGAATTTGGGAAGTCAATCCTTTCAATGGGCTTAATCTCCAACCCTTCAATGAAAGTTCATGGGAAAATCAGCACCATGCTGCTTTCTCCTCTACTCTTTGGCATGTGTATTCATTGTCTATGAGAACACGTCCTTTGCTGAGAGCATCTTTTCTCTCTCTGGCTCTCGGGCCTTGTGGGATGTGTGTCTCAACAACTCTTTCTGCAGCACTGTGGAATTAATCACTCTGGTTCTTCTGGAAGGTTCCATTCAGTGTTCTCTTGGTCCAGGTCAGACACAACTGAATCAACCAACCAACCAACTGGCATTTCTCATCGTGGGTAAAAATCTACTTTATGAGTGGACTTTCGGGAAGCTGCTGCTATTTCCCAGCCTATCGCCAAGAATACATCCACCCCGCCTGCCAGGTGAGGAAGTAGAAGGCATAGATATGACACGCAGACTCTACATGGCTTCGTGAAGAGTAATCTCTGTAGCTCACATTCTGCCATCTGTGGCAGTGAGGATACATGTGTTGTTGTTGTTGTTGTTGTTGTTGTTGTTGTTAGCTGCCATTGTGTCAGCTCCCATCTCATGGTGCCCCCCATGCATAACTGAACAAACAAACAAAGCACCCAGTCCCACACCATGTTCTTGGTTGAATGCACAGATCAAATTATTGTCATCCATAGAGTCTTCATTGGCTAATTTTCAGAAATATATTGCTGGATCCTCCTTCCTAGTCCATCTTAGACTATAAGTTCTGCTGAAACCTGTTCAGCACTATAGTCATGTGTAAGTCTCCGCTGATAGATGGGAGCAGGTCAGGGGTGCACAGACTGAGAATCAAACCTGGTTCTCCTGCACAAAAGGCACTAATTCTATCAGAACTGCCAATGCCCTCATAATGATACCGACAGGGAGCATTTATGGAATATATACTCTGTGCTAGGCTTAACGTATCGTATGTTATGTGCCTTGTCTTTTTCCAGAAACCAGGAGTTAGTTCCATGAAAGGCAGAGACGGTACCTCTGTTGAATTTCCTTCGGGGTTGCCATTGTCCCTGCCACACAATGCCTGACAGTTAGGTAGCAATAACTAAATGCCAGGCACTATTCTAGGACCTTGACATAGAAAGGTTCATTAAATTCTCACAACAATTTTAAGAATCAGCCATCTTATCCTGTCCATTCTTTTGTAGATAGAAAAACTGAGCCTCCAGTAACTTGCCCAAGTAAATCGTGAAAGCAGAATTCAAACATGGGTATTCTGATTCAAGAATCTGTTATTTTAACCCCTGTGCTATGGTTAAAGCTCGCTGTGCTTTTTTTTGAATGACTGAAAGATCTCATGTAATCATTACAACAAACCTATGGGGTCCATAAAGCAGTTCTTTGTTACATATTAGGTAACTGAGACTCCAACTGATTAAGTCCCCTGACCAAAGTCATGTAAGTGGTTGTGCAGAACAAAGATTCAAGCCAGGTCTTTCTCACGTGGAGGCGTACAAAGTTGAACCCACCATAGTATATGTAACCAGGTCTCACCGGGAACTAACTCCCTGCCCCATGCTTTCCTTCAGAGAGCCCATTGCTCTATCTCATCAATAACACATCATCCATTTTTGCACACAAAGATATATGTTTACAATCAAGCAGATATACTTTTATATGGGTCTTGTGTTTTAGATCATTGGGTGGAACGAGTGGTTTGTGTTCAACCGCTAATGTAAAGATTAATGGGAAGGGCCCATGCAGCAGTACCATGAAACAAAGGTTTTGCAATCTGCTTCCATAAATATGTCTTGTATTGTTGTGGTTGTGGTTGTTGTTGTTGTTACGTGCCCTCAAGTCAGTTCCAACTCATGTATAACAGAAGGAAACCCTGTTCAGTCCTGCACCGTCCTCACAATTGTCCTTATGTTTGCTGCACCCATTGTTGCAGCCACTGGGTCAATCCATCTCTTTGAGCACCCTCCTCTTTTTCACTGCCCTTCTACTTTAACAAGCATGATGTCCTTCTCCAGGAACTGATCTCTCCTGACAACATGTTCAAAGGACATGAGACCAAGTTTTACCATTCTTGCTTCTAAGAGCAGTCTGGTTATCTATCTTCCAGTAAAGATTAGTTTGTTCTTTCAGTAGCCCGTGGTACTTGGAATATTCTTCACCATCTCCAGAATTCAACTAGAGCGATTCTTCACTCTCCCTTCTTCAATGTCCATTTTTCACATGCATATGAAGCAAGTGAAAATACCCTGGCTTGGGTCAGGTACACCCTAGTCCTCCAAATGTCATCCTTGCTTTACGTTTTAAAGAGATCTTGCACAGCAGATTTATCCAAAGATTTAGCATACAGATTATAGGCACAAAAAACAGAGCAGTCCCACTCTGTAATCCAAGAGAAAACCATGAGTCAGAATCAACCCCACAGCAATGGATTTAGTTCAGGGGTGCTCACTTGGGTAATTTTTGGTTTCCCCCATTAGATCGATAATAAAAGAAATGCTGACAATTTAGATCAAGAGGAAAAATATCCTGAGGCAGCTCTTATGCATCAGAGTATGACATGGAGAGGGACCATCGATGAGTTAGTGCGATATCAAGTATCACTGCCTACAGCTCTCAACATGCCTTGGCTGATACGAAAAATGGTGATGCCGAGTAATTCAGAAATGGACTGGTGTCAATGACACAGCTCAGCTAAATTAGGGAACCCACCCAGGTGTTCTCTCTAGGCCTAGGTCTGTGAGTCACTGAGGTCTTCCTCAGCCCAGGGAAGCTTTTTTCTCTCTCCTTTTTCCAGCCCTGGCTCCAGCCACTTGCTCCTAAATGACTGTGCTTTCATCGGATGATTTTTCTTCCACACACACCTGTCACCCAACTTTTCATTTTTTAAAAAGTTTTAAAAATTTATTACTCCTGAAGCGAGAGCTGGAGAATAAGCGGGCGATTAACGGAATCATTTGACTGACCTTCAGGAGACCCAACCAGTAGGTGATTGATGAAATGGCTACAGGTTTAAACAGAAGGTCAGCTTCAATAATACGGCTGTTACTTCCCGTGGTCCTTACTCCGTTGTTGGCCTTCACTTCTCCTTTGCAACCGTTTTAAGGCCAAGACATATGACTAACTCAACCACAAGCAACCCTCTTGGGCTACCTGTGATGTAGTGGCAAAGACACAGTGTTAGGGTTTGATCCAAAATGATCGTGATATAGCAGCAGACATGAGTGTTATTAAGTGCCAAGGTCCACTGTTCATTACTCTCCAACCATATCCAAGTCAACCTCCTGGCGTGTTCAGGCAGGAGGTGACCTAGTCCCCTGGTTGCATCCCTAATTAATCCATCACTACTTCTCCTTCCTCATATTTAAAATGGGGTGATAAAACCTGTCCTCCTCACCTTCCAGAAGAACAAACAAATCTGTCTTGGAAGAAATATGCACGGAATACTCCTTAGAAGTGAGGAAGGGGAGAGTCTGTCTCATATACTTAGGACCAAACTCACTGCCACCCAGTGATTTCAACTCATAACAACCCTGTAGGACAGAGTAGAACTGCTCCTGTGGGCTTTCTGTGGGCTTCTGAGACTGTCATTCTACATGGGATTGGCTGGTGGTTTCCAGCAGCTGACCTTGAAATTAGCAGTCCCATGACTGACCCAATACACCAAAAGGACGGCATGTTTAGTAAGGGTCAATGAACATGAAGAAGGCCTTCAAACAGATAGATTGATGCTGTGGCTGCAACAATAGACTCAAACATGCAATCGTGTGTCTGAGGCACGACTGGGTATTGTTTCCTTCCGTTGTACATTGGGTCGCTATGAGCTGGGAACGACTCAACAACACTTCACAATAGCAAGCACCGCCACCACCCACCTTCAGCTATGGAATGCATTAACGTTCCCCTTCCAGCTGGTAGAACTCTAACCTGAGAAGAAACGAAGGGAATGGCTTGGTTTAATTGTTTTTCTAAGCATCGATAATAACAACCCAGACTTAAAACCCCACTTTAGACTTGTTTCTGAAGAGCAGCCAATACCTGTCAGTAAGAATTCAAAAGTTCCCTTAGATTCAGAGCAGTGAAATGGTTAGAAGAACGGACTCCTAGGACCTAAGATGAGCTGCCTCAGATCTGTACTCAAAGAAGGAAGTTAATAATAACAACAACCAGTTGCTGCTGAGCCCGTTCCAGCTCAGAGTCCCCCCCCCAGCTCTTTCAGAATAGAACGCAGCTCCCAGGACGTACAAGGTGATGCCCTGTCAGAAACAGATCGCCAGCTCTTTCTTCTACATTTCAGGATCAATTTGAGTGACCCATGCTATTGGTTAAAAGCTGAGTGCTTAGCCATCGCTGGCCCACCCCGCCCCCCATGACTCCAAGAATAATGATCTTGGGTGCTTAAGATTGCTAGAACAAAGGAATAAATGAGTCAATAAGCATCCATTGTTAGGACAGATCTGGGCACATGCTCAGGTAAACATTAGCTATTATTAGGGTCATTAACTCAATGTTATAGATCAAGGAACTGAAGCTTCAGAAGATGAATTAAATAACATGCTCCAAGTTGACACGACTGAGTGGAAAGATGAGGATTTAAATCGGGCCTTCTAACTTCAAAGCGCAGTGCTTCGCCACAATATTAGTTTCTTCCTGGGTCGGTTTTCAGCTGTGGGTTCCTGCGCCCACATTCTTCCTTGGCCCTGTGAGATCAATGCAAAATAGGCCTCTTGAAGGAGAAAGGAGTTTATAAGGACAACCTCAATCTGTAACAAGAATGGAGCGAGGGAGTACAGGGGGCTTCAAATCATGCATGGGAAAGTGGATTTAAAAGATCATGGCATGTGCCCAGGCATTTTGAAGCCCCCTTGGATATCCCAGCAGGAAAGGGGCTTCCCAACTAGCACAGATCTCTGTCCTATCTCTAATTATTTACAAGTGTGCCATGTTCCCGAGAATGAATGAGCCCTCCCAGACTATCCCCAGACAGGGCACATTGGCTGTCATCTCTTAAAAATGAGATGGGGAAAACAACTGAGTCATTACCAGAGGGACTGAAAGCATGAGCCCAGGTCGCATGCATCCCCTTCATTCTAGTAAGAGCTGGACGCTATAGAACCAATGAGTCATAGGTAGAGGTGAAAGGAGCTGATGCCTACATGTGGTCATTTAAGATGCCAAAGGAGTTGTCCTGGGGGAGCAAGTAGTTAACATGCTTAGCTGTTCATTGAAAAGTGGAAGTCTAAATCCACCCAGTGGTGTCTGAAGATCTACTTCCCAAACTCACCATTAAAAAACACTATGGGGCACAGTGCTACTCTGGCACACACGGTCTCTCCATGCATTGACATCAACTCAACACAGCTATTCCCAAAAAAGGTTTTTTATGACTTGCGTCATACTCTTTAAGGGACCCTGGTGGTGTAGTGGGTTATAAGTTGGGCTGCTAACTGCAAGGTCAACAGTTCAAAACCACCAGATGAGGCTTCCTACTTCCATAAAAATGTATAGTCTCAGAAATCCCCTGGGGAAGTTTGACCCTCCCATGGGGTGGTGATGAGTCACAATCCTACTCTATGATTTATGCTTGTGTATCTAACCTGTGTCCATCCAGTCCCCCATTTTCTAAATGAAAATATACCTGAGATGGATAAGAAATTATGTCTTTGCCTCCAGTGTTGGCTGTTTTCATCCGAACCCTTTTGCACATGGCAAAATACACAAGCATGTGAGAGTTCCCAGGGAGGAAAGCGCGAAAGGGCTAACAGGAGCTTTGAAAACAAGGTTGGAAAAAGTGAAATAAAGATCAGACTTTGAGGTTCTGTCAAACGGAGGGGACTTGACTTAACTTTTCATGAGTTAGAAGGAAACACAGTGCTATTATATTGAGTGGTTCTGTGTACCACAGACAATGAGATTAAGCCTCTGAGGAGTTAAATGACTAGCCCAATATCACACAACTCATGAGAGCTTAGTTAAGATGTGAGCATTTTTTCCCAAATTCCATAGTCTTATCCTTGTACTATCTGCCTCTCTATATTACACTACCTGTTCTTGCAACCAAGCTGTCCCCTTGGGTCTCTATTTTTAAATGAGAATTTGTTTTCAACCATTCCTTTGTGGGTCATTCTGTTTACAAAATGTTCTCTCTCCCTTATAAGTATTCTTCGACTCCCTACCATTTTCAATGCAGTGATGAGGATAAAATATTTGACTTCTGTTTTTCTCCAAAAGCTCTCTTCTAGAAGGCCATGTTCATAGGCAGGCACAGCAGGAATTGAACTGGCACTTAAGGAAAAGCAAAACTATTAAATCACAGCTCATCTCTCTTCATGACTCTGCCCAGACTTCCAGAGGATACAGTTATAGCAGCAGTCTCCCCAAATCAGCCACCAGCCAAAAGCATAATATCCAAACCAACCCGTGCCTTCTCTTCCTCACACAAGCATATTTCGGTGGGGAAGTACTTGTTAACAAAAAGTGAAGAGGTCAATGGCACACACAATTGCCAAACAGTCAGTATACAGAGTCCTAGAATCGAGCTATGGCCATTGCCACTGAAGGGAAGTTGCCCAGAGCTATTGACTTCAAGCTTGCCCTTATTTCCTGTTGAGAGAAACAACTTCCCAGGATGGTAAAAAGTCAAGCAAAGCATCAGTGAAGTGACAGTTATCTAGCACTGCTATAACAACATTCCACAAGTGGAGACCTTTATCAAACAGGGCTATCTCACAATGTAGGTGGCTAGAGGTCCAAATGCAGGGCAAATTCTAGGAGGAGACATTCTTTGTCAGTTTGCAATTTTAGGAAGAAGATCTTGGCTCCTTTCACACCTAAGGTCCCCGCATCCCTTGGAGATATGCATATGCCCTGGGTCTAGGAGGTTCTCAGAGCAGGGACCTTGGGTCCAAAGGATGAGCACCATGCCTGACTCTTATTTCTCAATAGTTACTGAGGTCTGTCTGTTTCTATTCACTTTTATATCTCAAAAAAGATTGATTTAAAAATACAACCTAATCATGTAGATTTTATTTTGCCTCATTAACACACAACTACCTCTGATCCTGCCTCATTAACATCATAGTGGGGAGGATTTATAACCCATAAGATAATTACATTAAATCACAGAATGGAAGATAATTACATAATACTGAGAGTTGTAGTTTAGCCTAGTTGACATAGAGTCAGTCCATAACAATGACTAAAAGCTATTCTGATAAAGCACTAATAGCTCCATTTCAGACCAATAAAAAATGCTCAATATAACAAAATGGAGACAGAAAACAAGTTTTTAAAGGGCAGGTGTCAACTGCTTCCTTCTCATGGTTTTTCAATGATGGAGAAGACGCAAAGGTCTGAATACAAAGATGCTTGGCCTCCCATTACTGAATGCTTTGACCTAAGATTCTCAAGGGGATTCTAGGTCAAAAAAGGCAGGAAGAAATATGGAACAGAATTTAAAATTAGCCATGGAATTCAGGTCTTTTGGAACCATTAAGACCGGATGAAATGATTGCCCCAAGATCATCTTTAAAGCTTCAACCTCAAACCAAAGTATTTCCAGAAGTCTGTTCTGAACCAAGCAAGCGCTCAGCCTAATCAGTAAAGTGGGTCTGCCTGGAGCTCTGTACACGCTCAGATTTCCCAAGATGAGATCAAATTGACTTAAGCATCTCAAAAGGTTAGATGCAAAGCTTAGAAGGCGGTGAGCTTACATCAATGGTGGTAAAATAAGGTAGCAAAACATCATGAAAATGGTTACAACATAAATAGCATCAGTGAATGGTAGACATAGAATGTGTTAAAAACATATTTTTTTGGTTGTGTGTATTTTCACAAATTTAAACTAAATTTTAAAAGAAATGCTCCCACTCCATATTACATCAGTTGAAGCTTGCGAAGCTTTTAATAAAGGGAACATGCTCAGAAAGCGACTACTCCCTACCTGCTTGGGTATAGAGCTGAAAGGGGGTGGCCTTGCATTCAGAAGACTTAAGAGCTGAGTGCCTAACCAAAGAAAATGACAACCGCTACAGCCGTACATTCTAATCCTTCGGCGCCTTCTCTTAGATCTGTGCCTGTTCATCAATAGCCCATGCCCAACGTTTCCGGGTAACTGTGAGATTCTGCCTTCAACACCTGTGTTCACTCCTCCAACTTTCAAGCCTTGATAATTCTGTGGCTAGCCTTAGAATTGTGCCTCAAAGTTGAACTTCATGAGCCGAGTCAACTGACAAATAACCTTAGTTTTAATTCTTCTGATTCTTTAGGAGCTGGCCAGTTCTTACAGTCCCCAGAGGCAAAGAGGTCCTTTCCAGCTCAGGATGACCTTGGTTGGAGTCCCAGCCCTTCCAGCTTTTAACACGTCATCCTAGGCAAAGGCCATGGGATGATTTTTGTTCAAAAGCTAGGGTCTTTTCATTGGCCTCACCCATCCCTTTATAGAGCTTCCTTAGGAGATTACAAAGTCAGTAACAGGCACCCAAAACCAATTATCGACTAAGGACAGTCGTCCCAGGAATAACTATGGAGTTCAAGATGAAAGGCCTCAAATGAAAGTTATTTCCAACACAAATATCTCTTAGAATGGTAGAAATAAACCTTGGGGGGAAATAACAGTATTGTAAAATGCGTTTTATGACACTGTAATGATTAATGGCATTTCACACGAATAAAGTTGACAGGAAGAGGATGTGAAAGACTAACGAAAGTGCAAATACGAAATTTCCTTTTCATATCACCAGCATTTTTCTATAAGAACAAGACATGCACAAACAGGATAAGAGGAAAGGCTATTTAAAAGCTCCAAAATAAATAAATAAACAGCGGTAGACACCAACAATACAGCCCATTGAATGGTGCGCTCAATTTGATGAATTCCCCAAGGAGACTTCTGCAAGTATTCCTCCTCCTTTGTGGATGGCCAAGACTGTCTGCTAACCCAGTCTTGCTCTGGAGGCCAGGGGATCTTGTTTCTCAGAGAAAATGTACTTTGTGCAATGCATGGGTTACAGCTTTCCTTTTCCTTGCTACATGTGAGCCTGTACCCAAGGCTAGCCCCTCCTCCACGGCTCCTCTCAACTCCATCTCCTCCAGCCATCTGGTGTCCTGTGTTCCCAATCACTTGCCAAAAGTACATTCTCCCCTCCATACTTTCTCTTACAAGAAGCTGTCTTCCTGTAAAAAAAAAAATTTTGGTTCAAGTGTTCCTATATATTAAATGCAGTGTTATGTCACATCTTCCTCTAACTCTAAAGATGAGTGATTTGTGACCATTTTCTCATTAGAAATTCCCCAATTTGGGGACGAATCTGAATTCACCCATGGACTTCTCCTGCATGGGGAGACTGCCCACAGGGAAGGCCATGGTGGGATCTTTCCTGTCAAAGCCTGAGATCTTCCCACTTCTGCTTAGCTTCGGTGGGCACTTGACATTGACCACGGCCACCAGCTGCTTCTGAGTTCTTTCCCACTTCCCTGACCCCTTTCCCTTCTCCTTTCTTCTCACGCTCAGCTTCATGGGACAATACGCTTCCGCCTTTTGCTCCTCGTCCTTCACCAGCTGCTCTGAACCCTTATTTCCTTGTCTGCACAATGGCGATCACAATAGCACCCCTCTCATTAATCACATCATGAACAAAGACCAATCACTGGAAAAGGACATCGTGTTTGGTGGAGGATCAATAAAATGAGAAGACTGAAATAAGATGGATTGACTCAACAGCCCCCACAATGGATGGAGTGAACTTGATGATCCTGAAGATGGTCCAGGAAGGGGAAACATTTGGTCCTGTTATATATAGATTCACGATGAGTCAGAGACAACCCACAGCAACGAACAACTCTGCCTGATGGATCTGTCATAAGAAATAAACATAGATAAGCCAAGCAATGTGCTGAACACAGGGCGACTCCAACGTCAATGTGATATGTGAGCATGAGTCCCTGGAGTGCCCACTTGTTCTCACACTAGGTCATGAGAGAGCTTCAAAGGATCACAGGAACAAATCCATTCCCTTGTTATCCACTTGTCCGTGAACCTTTTTGAAGCCCCCTCGTAGAAGCACCAGGAAGGGCAAGGTTCCATTTGAGTCCATCTTTCATCTCTGACTCCAAGAATGGTGCCCAGAACTTACTCAACCCCAAATAACTAAGTGCTGAATTAGTGAAGTAAAAAAATCCCTAACATTACATTAATAACTCAATGCTGACAATTCCCAGATACAAGGGTGGGCTTCAAAAAGTTCATGGGAAAAATGGAATTAAAATATCATGGATTGTTTCCACAGATTTTCCGAAGACCCTGTGTATCGTTTCCCCCTATTTCTGATTCCAAAGAAAGATAACAATGTCACTGCAAAAAGTGGTCCTGCCTCGAGCCATAGTGTTTCCAATCATCTCGTATGCATTGAAAGCTGGACAGTGACGAAGGAAGACTGCAGTAACCATGAAGGTGCTTCAGTTAGGTGTTCGTGAAGACTGTTGAAAGTCCAATAGACTGCCGAAAGGACAAACAAAATCATCTTGGTGGAAGCACAACCAGAACACTCCAGAGAAGTGAGGATGGAGAGACCTCATCCCATGTACATTGGACATGTTATCAGAAGGGATCAAGGACATCAATCTTGGTAAAGAAAAAGGTCAGTGGGAAAGAGGAAGACACACCATGACTAGACTGACACGTGGCTGCCACGATGGCTTCAAACACTGGAATGCCGGTGAGGATGGTGCGGGGCTGGTCAATGTTTCCTTTGGTTGTAGGTGGGGTTGCTGAGTCAGAAATGGCTCTGGGGCATCCAACAACATGAGTAACGTCTGACTCCAACAGCCTCGGCACAGTACTGGAGATTTCTGCTTCCAGTCAGTTTTCCTGCTAATATCAGTGTGACAGCCTGCCTACAAGGTAACTCGGTGTTTCTTTTCTTACTGATCCCTCTTTAAAAGCTTCTCCGTTGTGATACAAACCCTTTTCATGATGGCCCATAGGCCAAGCCTTTGTTAAGATTTTATCTTCTCCTTTCTTTATGCCCCTCCTGTCACTCGTCCCTTCACCCATCTCTGACTAGTGCGACTGCCTTTTCAATCGGGGTCTTCATTCCACTCTCTGCCATTGAGATCTTCCCCGATAGCCCCCTGGAGTCCCTGGATTGTGAAAATGGTAAGATCAAAACCAAAACCTTGACGTTGAGTTGATGTTGACGCATGCTGTTGTTGTCAGGTACCATCGAGTCAGTTCCAATCCATAGCAACCCTGTGCGAGACAGAAGGAAACACTGCCCAGCCCTGTGCCATCCTCACAATTGTGCCTGTGCTTGAGCCCATCATTGCAGCCACCGCATCAATCTATCTCACAGAGAGACTTTCCTCTTTTTCGATCCCTGTTTGCTTTACCAAGCATGATGTCCTTCTCCAGGGACTGGTCACTCCTGACATCATGTCCAAAGTCTGTAAAACAAAACCTTGCCTTGCTTGCCTCTCAGGGGCACTCTGGATTTACTTCTTCTGGGACAGATTTGTTGATTCTTTTGATAGCACCACAATCCACATGTATCCATGCTTCTTAGGTCTTCCTTATTCAGTGTCCATCTTTCACATGCATGTAAGGCGATTGAAGTCTATAAGATGAAGTCTCACCACCCATGCCTCTAAGGAGCACTCTGGCCCTACTTCTTCCAAAAAGTACCTTATGCTGACTCACAGTGGCTCTACAGTACAGAAAATAACTTCCTCTTTGGGTTTCCAAGATTGCAAATCTTTATGGGAGCAGACAGCCTCAACTTTCTCCTCTGGGTCAGTTGGTGGGTCTGAACAGCTGGCTTTATGGTTAGTAGCCCCACATGGAACCAACTACATCACCAGGGTTCCTCTGCAAATGTGAGCACTCTCAAAAAGGTTGGCAGTTAAGTCCTCACACGCCAGGCATGAAAAATCTACTTCCTGAAAAATCAGCCACTGAAAACCGGATGGAGCATAATTCTCCTCTGACACACGTGGAGCTGGAATCAACTGGCACCTGGATTTTGGTTTGGCAGTTCCCTTATCTTTGATCCCTGTAAAGTCTTCCACTCGATTCCCGGATGAGTCCCCTGGGTGCCCAGTGACACTCCCTTGTCTAAGAAGCTGGCCGCCTTTGCCTCTTTATGACAAATCGAATCCCCAGAGTCTGATGAAACTGCAGGCTGAAAATTCTCTCTCAGTATCTCTTAATGACACAGGAAGTTAACTGCTCTCCACCATTTCCCCCATCTTGATTTGTCAACGGACAAGAGGCTGTGTGTGGCCATCCTTTGTAACTGTGAAAAGCATTCATTGAACCCGACAGTAGAAAGACTGCTGTCAAGTCATGGTGACCCAGGTGTTTAAGTGTACAACTATGTTCCACCGATGTTCAATGATTGGTTTTTCAGAAATCAATCAGACATTTCTTCTGAGGGGCCTCGGGGCCAAGCATGTTGCATCACACAGAGACTCTGTAATGATTAGAGTTTCTGTCAACTATAGACGCCCGGGTGAAGGTAGGGGTGGAGCCCAACCCATCAATCCAGTGGAAGCCGGATGACACCTCCTTGGAGGTGTGGCCTTTTGAATAAGAGTGAGATCCTGCGCAGAGCTGAGCTCTCTTGCCTCCACACCTTCTACTGGATTGGGATCCTGGATCTGGTTCATGGATCTCCTGTTGAGTCGCCTGCTGATGGCGGACCCATCAGTAGACTGCTGGCCCTGGATTCATTTGGCTGACTTCAGATTCATTTACCTCTGCATCTTCCAAGCTTAGGGCTCCCCTGCTTCTTCATCTTGCTTCCTGCTGACCAGCTTTCACAGCTACGTGAATCAGAGAAGACGTGACATTGCATCTGGCCTACAGACTTGACCCAGACAGGACTCGCCTGTTTCTACAACTGTGCACGCCATTTCTGAATTTAAGGATCTTTCTGCATCTACCTATGATTGTCACTTGTTTTGCTTCTATAGAGAACCGAGCCTAACACAGACTCCTTAGGGTGCTCTGGAAAGGCTTTCAACAGCCTGCATCACGTCTCATTGGTCTCTTCCTTTAGACCCAGCCCAGTGCTCAATACTCCCTATACGCAGTAAGATTACATTAAGTCCTTAATAAAAGTTTTATCCCCAAGTATGGGCATATTGAGACTCAGAGCTGAATAACTCATCTTCCAACACACAAATACTGAAGCAGTCGAACTGGCTTTGATCCCAACTGGAGCTGATCCTGACCAGCCTGAATGTGAAAGCTGAACTCAGGGGCCAGAGTGTCTGTGGGGAGTGTGAGAAACCAAAGGACATGAAGAATAAATAAATTAATGAAAAGAGAAAGGGAAGCAGGGAGGAAGCGGTAAGTCAGAGAGAAACATCTGGTCTGAAATCACTGGAGAGCAGAATAGCTGCAGAGAGAAGGCATTGGGGAATGGGAGCAATGAAGACATAAGTACATCTGAGGAGAGGCTGGCTGGAGCAGCTGGAAGAAAATAATTCAGGCTTCAGTGGAGGCAGAACTAAAGGGGGATCACTTTTGGATGCTGGACAACAGCAAGCATGGAAAACCAGCAAGAGGGGCCTTGCTTACTGAAGAACCAGGAAGGAATGAGTGGAGAAGGTGGCAGTGGCAAAAAGAAGATTAGGATCCAGACAGATGCATTAACAGCTTAGATGTACCTTCTACATGGAGTATTGCCCTAAGGGTTCAACCTCTGGTAGTTGGGTTTTGTATCAAGTTGGCTGGGCCAGGATTCTCAGCAATTCCCACTGAAGGGACCTAACCTAATAATGTAATCAACTCCATGATGGGATTCGTGATGAGCAGTCCAGGAGTTGCTAAGATGAGGAAGGAATGTAACCCCTTTAATCAGGCCTAAGCCAAGATGAAACTGGAAAGAGGTTTCCTGGGTGACACAGTCTCCTCCCACTGTAGAGAGCTTGCTTGCTTTCTATTTGGTCTGGATCCTGCAGCTGGCCCATCAATCACTGTGTCTTGGGAGTTGTGCCTGCCATACTGCCTGCGTACCCTAGGAGTCTTTGGTTGCTAGTCATCTGACCTATTGACATTGCATTTCTTCATCTCTGCAGCCACAAGCCTGACCTTATGGCCTTGGATTCATTTGGGTCTGCAATCATCAGCCTATTGCCTTCCTGCCTGTCTGGGGTTCATCAGCCCCACAGCTATGTGACCCAGAAGTCTCCAGCCTAACATCTGACCCACGGTGGCCTGACTTGGACTTCCCCACTTCAACTTCGTGAGCCATTTTCTTGATATAAATTGCCTTCTATCTGTGCAGAACTAAGCATCACTGGTTTTGCTTCTCTAGAGAACCTGACCTCGCACAGACCCCCTCCTCTGCACCCCTGCATATTGGTAAAGCCCAGAGAACAGAAACTCCAGGTACAAAATAGCTCCAGGCACTGAAAGAGGTAACCATTGTGAGTTGTGCTGAATGGCCTGATTATGTCAATTCAGGTGGCTTTCCAAAGAGGAGGGGCTGCGAGGAAGTAAGAGATCAGGACTGCTCTCCATCCGTTCTATGGAAAATGTCAATTATGAATAAGCAGGTAGCCAAGACCTGATGTTCCATCTCCCAGGCATGCCCTTTCCCAAAGATGCTTCAGAAATGTCACCCAGTCATGCTTGCCTGCCTTCTCTCTACTCCCAGGGTGCCTTGCCTTCATTTCAAAACCCAACCTTTCTTCAAGGCCTAGCTCTAGGATTATAGCTTTCTTCGATGCTTCCTGGAATGATCTTACTCTCCCAGCATTATGGATTGATTAACTTGTGCCTTCCAAAAATTAATGCTGACGTCCTAACTCCTGGTACTTGTGAACATGGCCTTGTTGGGAAATTAGGTCATTGAAGATATTATTTGTTAAATCAACATGAGGTCATATCAAAGTAAATGGGTATTTCTCACAATTCAAACTGGATTGTGCCCTATTAGAGAAGAGAGAAAGACGAGAGAAGGAGAGCCCAGTGCAGCTGGATATGTAACTCAATGAAGTTCTGCGGCTCCCAGCAGCCTGGAGAGACAGGAAAAGAGTTCCCCTAGAACCCCCAGAGAGGGCATGGCCCTTGACAACACTTTCCAATTCAGAATACTACTGGCCTCCAAAACTTTGAATCAATGAATTTCTGTTTAACGCCACCTTTTATCTTGTTTTGAAGACCCTAGGAAGTTAAGACACCCTTGCTCTGATTGCTAGAGGTATTGAAAAGATAGCTCATCTGAGAATGTTAATTCTTTGGGTACATAAATTGTATTCTCTCCCTCCGTCCTCTACTGTACTGTCCCAGAGAAGACCTGGGCCAAAGCTGAGCCTATTGCCATGGTGCCAACGAGGAGTTGGTAAATAGCTTCATTTACTAAGTTAGTATGCATAAAACGTTGGGGCCAGAACTTGGCAGGTGGAACACCTAAACGAGTGTCTATAATTACTATTGTTGCAATAAATACCTTGCCTGGTACATAGTTGAAGCTTATGACTTGAATCATGTTTCACTGCTTACTAATATGCAGATATGTTCCATCAATGGAGTCCCTTAGTGGCACAAACACTCAAACCGTGGGCTACTAGTCAATAGGTTGGTGGTTCAAACCCACACAGAGATAACTCAGAAGCCTGGACATCTTCTCCCCAAAGGTCACAGCCATCAAAATCCCATAGTGCGGAGCTCGACTCTGAAATCCTGGAAGTCACCATGAGTTGAAGTTGGCTCGATGGCAACTGCTTTAATTTTATTTTTATTCTTTTGCCTTCCACCATCAAAACCAAACCCTTTGCTGTAAGCGCTGATTCTAAGACAGCATAGAGTTGCCCCACGGGATGGATACGGCGGGAGCCTTGGTAGTGTCGTAGTCAGGGGTAGGGCTGCCTCCAACAAGATCAACGATAGGAAACCAGCAGCCACTTCTCAGCGAAAAGACTCAGCGTTCGAGTCCCATCAAGAGCTGTTGTCTCAGACACCCATAAGGGTAGTGGCACAGGGTCAGTGATACATCACAACCGACTCAATGGCAGTGAGTTTGGGTTTGGTAAATGTTTCTGGGAGCAGATTGCTAGTGGGTTCGAACTGCTGACTGTTCACTTAGCAGCCAAACTCTTTTAACTATTGTACGACCAGGGCTCCTTTTGCGGGGAGGGGAGAGGCGGGGTGCTTAAGCACCCTAAAATGGATGGGTTTAGTTCCCAAGGGAAGGCTTCACTTGCACAAGCTGTCCTTTCTAAAGTCTCTCCCTGGAAATAAAGATTGCAGATCTGTGGCCAGGTGTTTATTGCAGCTGAAACGAGGAATCTTCTCGAGGAGATGAACAGACACAGTGGCGGCAACGCTGGGCTCAAGCACGACACTCGGGAGGATGGTGCAGGAGCGGGCAGTGTGTCCTTCTGTTGTACCGAGGGTAGCTATGCGTCGTCGGAACTGACTCCATGACACCTAACAACGACAACAACTTCTACTATGACAAATTCTTTCTTTTCCCACTAATCTAAGATGATCAGGCAGTCCGCTTTTGGCGGGACAGTCCCAATTTTTAACAATTTTTCCCGCGTCCCACAGCATTTTTTTTAAATCCCGATTTTTGGAAAGAATGCACGACAAGCAAGGGTATATGGTTTTCGGCTGCTATGTGGCTATTTCGCCAGGATATGAGTTTTGTCCATGGTGTCCCGCTTTACCAATGTTAAAATCTGGTCACCTGACACTAATAGGAAGTAATCAGGAAGGCTAGCTAGATCACCGATTCCAGAATAGGCCAAGGAGAGCATAAACCAGCCGCATTAACACTGGGAAAGCCAAGTGAGGCTTAGGTGCGAGACACCCCCAGCACTGGCTGTTTGGGAGGTCAAGAACCATCAGCCTTGGGAGATTCTGAGCAAGAGTCAGCAAGCACCTGGGTGTCTTTATCTGTGCACCACGATCACTTGGTGGTCACCTTGTCCTCTCTCCCATTGACAGAGATCAGAGACCAGGCACAAGAGTTCCTTTTATGTTTTCCCCCTATTAGCTCATCCTCCCAAAGATGCCATGATAAGGCAGGAAGTAGTCCTAAGTCTTCTGGACCAATTATCCTGGTGAGTCTTGGACACGCGCCCATCCAGCTTTTCGAAGGTGTCAGGTCCGGGTCCAAAGCCAATGCCATAGCACAGCACCGCTTCAAGGCCTCGCCTCCCCACCGGCCCCTCCAACAGCAAGTCTACCAGGGTGAGGAGGCAGTTCGTGGGCCACAGACCACGCTGTGGTCGATCAGGGCATCAGCCGCTGCTTTCAGCGCAGCGGCCTCTCCAGTGAATGCAGAGCTGTTCAGTTAGGGCCTTGAGCGTTGGGGCTGAGAAACAGCTCCAGAGAATGTGCTCTAAGGATGGAAGGAAAACCTCGCTCCGTTTCTTATCGTGGCTGTTCCTTTTCTTTCTTTTCAAAGGGTTGCTTGTTTTCGCTTCCTTTTTTTCTTTTTTAAAAAAATTTCCCGAAAATGGGAAAGGGTGGGGATCTTCCCCTCCATC
>NW_022111369.1:96901415-96916145 GCF_000313985.2 Echinops telfairi | reverse complement strand
TCTATCACTTTGCATTACTTGTGTCCGATATCCCATCTGGGCCGGCCTCTATAAGCACCTGAGCTACTGACTGTTGGTGACCCACCCTGCTGCTTGCTGCCTGTGCCTTTCCCCAGAGAGGACTCTGTTGTCTGCTTCTTTGTCCTTGGAGCCAGCAGCCCTCATGAGTTGAAGGACTTCCAGTCTATTAACTGTTTTCCACAGAAGTGAGCTGAACTGACCCTCTGTCCTGCTGTGTGGACTCATTAGCTGTTATAGTCCTTCTTGCTGTATAAACCTATCCTCTTATATAAAATCCTAAGTGTCCTGGTTTCATGTCTCTAGAGAACCCTGCCTAACACACTCGGTATCATTTAACAAGCTCCCACTCTATAGCAAGCCCTCTCACGTTCCATGAAAGTCATCTGAGTTCTGTTTCCAGTCAGTGGCCCTCAGAGGAGATCTGCATGTTGCCGTGATGCTGAACAGATTTCAGGGACACTTCCAGACTAAGAAGGACTAGTTACAAACTCCTGGTCGTCTCCTTCCCAAAACCTGCTAGTGAAAATCCTATGGATCATGACAGGCCCATCTCCCACTGATAGTGTGAATGGCACAGGACTGGGCAGTGTTTCCTTCTGTATTATAAGGGGTCATCATGAACCAGAAGCCAACTCAACAGTAGCTTCCCACAACAATATACACGAGACACCAATCTTAACAGGACAAATTAGAAAGCTAGTCAGAGGCTAAATAGCTTCCAAGAGATATAAAGTGGTAGAGATAGGAGAATCTCTTTCACATCCTTAGGTTCTCTATCACACAAAGCCTATAGTCTGAACCACTAGACGTTCCTGTCTGGATCTGTATTCTACTCAGAAATATACTTTTAACAAACATTTCCTTCTGCCCATGAGTCTCTCACAGCCATTCACTCACCTCAAAACACACAAACACACAATTACCTTCTTAGTCCATCATGCAAATGTGCGACAGTCCATAAAAGCCAATGAGCACATGACATTCATCTGCACGTAATTTTTGTATCTAAAGAAAATGGACGCTGCAAAAAGAGACTCATTACCATAAGATCAAGGAAAGCCAATTTCACTTGCTCTTTTTTGTTTGTTTGTTTATTTTTTTTCCGACTCATGACTCAGAAAATACCTCACCCTGCAGTCCCTGATGCACACTGCGGGGAGTAGAATAAGCAAGACAGCACCTTGCCCATTTGTAGTCAACTACCATGTAGCGCGTCTCATCTGTAGAAAGGAAAACATTAACAGCAGCCCAGGTATCTACTGCTTCCTGTTGTTGGTGTGGTGAGGTACCATTGAGTCAGTTCCGACCCATAACTAGCTTATGCCCAACAGAACAGAACACTGCCCGGTCCTCCACCACCGTCACTATTGTCCCTATACTTGAGACCATGGTGGCAGGCCATCTTCTCAAGGACCTTCCCCTTTTTTCGCTGCCTCTCCACTTTATCAAACACGATACCCTTCTCCAGAGACTGATCTCTCCTGATAACACGTCCAAAGTATGTGAGACAAAGACCCCCCCACCCCCATCCTTTCCAAGAAGCATTCTGACAGTACTTCTCCCAATACCTAGGATTATGGGAGTGTAAATAGTCACAGGAACAGATAGTCTCCTCTTTTACAAAAGACACATGTATCCATTCTCCTCTCATCTGTACCATCTGGGTCAATCAGAGCTTGGAGGTGCAAGCGATGGTTATCTTCAGCTAGCATGACCCCAAACCCTGTCTGACAAAGAGTAAATGAGGGGATACAGTGTAGCTCATCGTTCCGCTGGAAAGCCGGTGTCAGAAAGAACAGGGACCGTGTGGGAGCTCAGAGAATCTAGGGAGAGGAACTACTGGACCTCCTGGCCAGTCACCTCAATGGAGACATGCTACTTCCAGTTCTAATTCCAATTCCTGGGGAATGCCAGTGGCAACGGAAGCAAAATCCAGGTTTAATTACATAAAAAATATAGGGAAATGAGCTACTTGAGCAGACAAGAAATTAAATCACCATCAAAGTAGTATGTAGCAGTTACAGGCTTGGACTCAGAAACCACACTGCTGGGGTTCAAATGTTGCATCTGACCCTTACTAACTACCGTATACACTCATGTGTAAGCTGAGCTTTTCAGCACTTTTTTATGCTCTTTTTGTGCTAAAATTAGGTCCCTCGGCTGATATTCGGGTCAGCTTATCCCCAGGTATATACGATATATAACTTTGGATCAGAAATCTGCTTCCTAGTTTGTTGAATGGGGGTGATAAAAGACCGCACCAGCTGCTGGGAGTATTAAAGGAAGTCATCGACATAAACCATTCAGAAGAGTGCCCCCTACATTCTGCCTGGTCGCCATGTGTTGGTTATCATTGGTATGCATGTTCACCATTGGCCACCCGGCTGTGAGGGCTGCTTTCTACTGAAGCGTTCTTATCCTGCACTGACTAATAAGGCATTTTATCTCCTTCACAGTTTAGTACATTTCAACCCACATGGCAAGGACTTAGGGCTACCAGATGCTGGGTTAGGTGTCAAATGAACACTTTCTTCTCTCTCAAGAAAGATCCAAGTTTAAAATGGAGTAAAAGCATATATCAAGCTTACTGCCATCAAGTCACCATGGCCTCATAGTGATCCAAGAGGGCTGATTAGAGCAAGCTGCCTCACAGAGCTTCCAAGGTGGTTAACCTTCATGGAGGCAGACTGTCGTTTCTTGGTCCATGGGAATAGCTGGTAGATTTGAACTTCCACCCTTCTGTTTAAGAGCCGCGTTCATAAACACTATACCATCAGAGCTCCTAAGAAAGATAGTGTCTCCATAAAACATGGCCTCCTTGCTTCCTAAACATGGCGAGAACTTGAAGGATGTGCTGATGAAGATCAAGAACCACAGCCTTCAGGGCAGATTACAAGTCAATGTAAAGAAGACCCGAATCCTCACAACGAGACCAATAGGTCACATCATGATAAATGGAGAAAAGTTTGAAGTTGTCAAGGATTTCGTTTTGCTTGGATGGATCCACAATCAATGCTCATGGAAGCGGCAGTCAAGAGATCAAACGATGCATTGCATTGGGTCCATGTGCTACACGTGACCTCTTTAATGTACTGAAGGACAAGGATGCTACTTTGAGGACTAATGTGTGCCGACACAAGCCATGGTATTTTCAATCACCTGATAGGCATGTGAAAGTTGTTCCCAAAGAAGGAAGATCAAAAAGGACGGATGCATTTGCATGCTGGTGGTGGCAAGAATGATACTCAAAGTACCACGAACTGCCAAAAAAACCAACCAACAAATCTGTCTTGGGAGAAGTCCAGCCACAATGTTCCTTGGAAGACTGTGTCTCTGGTACTTTGGACATGTTGTCAGGAGAGAGACCAGTCCCTGGAGAAGGACATCGTGTTTGGTAAAGCGGAGGAGCAACGAACAAGAGGAAGACTCTCGATGAGATGGACAGACAGCAGCTGCAAGAATAGCTTCCAACATAACAATGGTGAGGATGGTGCAGAATCAGGTAGTATGCCGTTCTGCTGTAATAGGGTCACTTGGATTCAGAACCAACTGGACATCAGCTAACAGCAACTGTGTTCAAGTCACACCAGAAACAGAATCCAGTAACAGTGAGCTGTCCACGGGGCACCGTTCTTCTACAGTGGGCGGCGGGGGCGGGGGGGCATTCCTTGTACCTGTCCTACAAACGGACTCTCTTCCAAAGGAAAACATCTCAAAGCGTCTCTGCCTCCCTGCTGAGCAAGAGCATCCATACCACATATGTGTGTAATGACTGTGCTTACTAAATGTTTAATGATAAGAGCATAAACAACTCCTCTTGCCACAGTAATGCGATGGCTAACGAGCCACCAGTGCAAGGAGCAGTAAGGAGAAGTACAGAACTGAGTCTACTAAATCCATAGGTTTCATGACCGTGAGGCGAATAAAATATGCTCCGCTCAAACCAGCACACCAGCCCGGCCAAGTGTCACAGCCAAGCCCACAGGCGGCACGCCAAGCACAGCTGCAGAGACAACGCTTGCTCCTTGTGACAAATCATCTCTGAAGACCCCAGCTTGCATTCCATCACTGATTTCCTCAATTGTCAGCCGGGTCAGCTGAGGTGGTGAATAGGCCTTTAGCCACTGGAAACTATTCTTCACTCAAACGGGGGTTTCCAGGACAGTACCAAGTGCACAGATACTGCAGCATGGAGATCTGTCCCCATGTCATGCCACTACATACGCACTTGTGCCCTCTGAGACAGAGCTGGATCCAGGGTAGAGGAGTGAGTGCTAGCTGGTGTGGCGCAGGGCCATCGAGGCAGCTCTGACTCATAACAACCTCATAGGTCACAGAACAAAGCATCGCCCAGCCCTGCCCCATCCTCACTGGCCCTGGTCCTTTTGAGCCCAAGGTTGCTGGCATGCTGTCAATCCGCCTTCCTGGAGGGGGTTCCCTCTTTCTCCCTCAGGCTCTACTTGATCCAGGGTTACGGATTGGCATGTGCTCCCCACCCCCAGCAAAACAGGTGCTACAAATTCTAACCCCTTTGCCTGTGGTTGGAGGCCTGGTGGCACTGTGGGTTAAGCGCCGGGATGCTAACGGCAAGGTTGGAGGTTCTAATCACAGCCCCTCCTTGGGAGGCGGTCAGCCTCCAGAAAGGCTGGGCCCCTCAGAAATCCTGTGGATCTGGTCTACTCTGTCCTGTGGGATGGCTCCGCCTCAGAAGCAACGCGAAGGCAGTGGGCTTGGTGTTCTTGAGTTTTATGCCTGTGGTTATAATCCAGTCTGAGATGGCGTTGCCTTTGTCATGTTAATGAGACAGGATTCGTGGAGCGTGCCTCTCAAGCCCATCTCTTTTGAGATATAAAAGAGATTAAACACGAGCTAACAAGCAGAGGGGGGGAAAGAGAGGTTTCAAGATCCGTGAAATCGCCCAGGCACAAAGACTCAGAAAACGAAGGGCCTTCCTCCAGAGGCAGCAGAGAGAGAAAGCCCTGGACGTAGTGCCCTCAATTCCAACGCGGAGCCTCTCTAAACTGTGCCCAAATCCATTTCTGTTTGTCGAAGGTCCCTGCCTGTGGTATTTCTGTTACAGTAGCGCCGATGAGATGCCAAGAATGCTGTCCTTTCTCAAGGGACCGGTCCCTCCTGTTGAGGTGTTCAAAGTCAAGTGAGAAGGCTCACCATCCTCCCTTCTAAGGAGCATCCGGCTGTACTTTTACCATCAGGGGTCCCTTCTTCTGAAAAGCCCTGGCTTAGTCAAGATTCCTCGCCAACACCCCTGAAGTGCACACAGAGGTCTTGGGGCATTCAGGCTGCAATGCTCAGAAACAATCATTTGCTACCTAAAGTCTCTCGTGGGGGCTAATTAAGCACCCCGCTCGGCCTGGGTAGAGTGGAGGAGCTAAACCGCCGAAATCTAGAAAACATGGGCTATGGTGCTGTCTTCCTACTCCAAGTAAGTCAACATAAAATATGAGGCCCACTGCCCATGGGCCGCTTCCCACTGCTGGTGCCCCAGAGGAAGGAGGAGCCGTGCCCCGCCGACAGGTTCCCAAGGCTGTGAGTTATTACAGGAGCTGACAGCCACACCTTTCTCATGTGGATCGGCTGGTGGTTCAATCCTCCAACCTTTTGGTGAGCAACCAAGTGCTTACCAACTGCACCACCAGTGTATTGTAAGTCAAAACTGGATGCCTTTTTCAAGGATCCTATGGTCAGGGACTAGCAGCCGTCAAATTTCCTTGACACCAAACCAAAACAGCCAAAAGTCACCGCCCTCCAGTTGATTCTACCTCACAGCAACCCAGGAAGGCAGGAGAGAGCTGCCCCCTGCGGTATCCGAGAGTGTGCTGCTCACAGGACTAGAAAACTCCATCTTTCTCCGGCCGAACCGCCGGGATATTCCAACTACTGATCTTGCCAGCTCAGCACGGAGCAGGACAGATTAGGAGAATCCTTGTTGCCCTAACACAGGAATAACATTAAGTAGCTCCAGTCTTAGGGACTACGTTGTTTGAACCCTTCAGGAAAGCCCCATCGTATATAAAAACATCAATCGTGTTGACAGTTAAAATTCACTTTCTTTCAGAAATTAAAAAAGTCCGAATATAGTGATTGCCTATCGGCTGACCTCCTTAGTAAGAATCGTGTGTGTTGAAATTGTATTCTGTGTCCAAAAGCATGCAGATGTGTGTTTGCGATGTACAAGCTAATATTTCCCATCTTTGCAGTGGAGCTCTGACGCGCGTGAAGTAAATGCGGGCCTTGTGGCATTCTCGCTCCACTGTGTGCTGGGGGTTCCTTGATAGAAACAGGGTGCGCACGGTACGGGTGTCTTCATCATATTTCTGCATCACCGTTAAATGTGCCAACTGTTGTTGTCAGGTGCCAGTGAGTCGGTTCTGATCCACAGCGACCCTATGCACAGCAGAATGAAGCGCTGCCCTGTCCTGCTGCCCTGTCCTGCGCCATCCTCGCCGTCATTGCCGGGACTCAACCCGTTGCTGCGGCCACAGTGTCAAGTCATATCACGAAGAGTCTTCCTCTGTTTCGACGGTGCCTGTACTTTCCCAACCATGATGTCCTTCTCCCAGGTGTGACCCCTCCTGCACGATGTCCTTCTCCCAGGTGTGACCCCTCCTGCACGATGTCCTCCTCTGAGGTGTGACCCTCCTGCACGATGTCCTTCTCCCAGGTGTGACCTCTCCTGCACGATGTCCTCCTCTGAGGTGTGACCCTCCTGCACGATGTCCTCCTCTGAGGTGTGACCCTCCTGCACGATGTCCTTCTCCCAGGTGTGACCCTCCTGCACGATGTCCTCCTCTGAAGTGTGACCCTCCTGCTAACACGTTTACTGTGTGTGAGAGGAAGTCTCAGCACGCTCACTTCTTAGGAACGCTGTGGCCAAGGCGCATGTGTTCCTTCTCTGGGAGTCTTTCATAGTTTTTGCCAACACCAGAAGGCGAAGGAATGATGATCGAGAAATAAGGCCAAATGGCCCATGTACTGCTTTTGTTTTCCTCTGTCCTTTCAATAGTATTTCCCAAAACTATTTTTGCATAAGTTAAAGCATGTGAACCATAGGCATAAAATTATTTGTGTGTTTGTGTGTGTGAGAGAGAGAGAGAGAGGAAGAATTGGTGTGCTGGTTAGCTGCTCTGGATCGAGCCCTCCACCTCCACCTCATGGCAAACCCCTGCACAGAGAACCAAAGCACTGCCCGTTCTGCACCCTTGCTGGGATGGGTTGCTGGTCCATAGAGTATCCCTCGGTTGGTCTTCAGAAGTAGCTCTCCAGTCATCCTGCCCTCCTCTCCTTCTAGAAGCTTTGCTGAAATCTCATCAGCATCACAACAGCATCACAACCGATAGGTGGGAGGTGGTTGCCCACCAGGTGCACTCGGTCCAGCTGAACCTTGGGTCTCACTGGCAAGAATGCTACCACGGAACCACTGAGGCCTCGTGTGGAAACATTGTATCCGCATATGTCAAACACCCGACTATAAAAATAATTATCTACATAGACGCACATAACTATAAATGGCTAATCAGATTTCCAATGACGTTAACTTATTTACCTTTAGCCTCTGGCAATAAGCTGACATCTGCAGTGAACTTGTTTTAGAATTGAGATATGAGCTATTACATGGTATTTATAGCTGGCAAAAGTTGCCTACCTAAGGTGTGTGTGTGTGTGTGTGTGTGTGTGTGTGTGTGTGTGTGTGTAAACGGGCAGTGGTGATAATAGCAGCATCGGCCCCCATTGTAACTTCAGGAGAGAGTAACTGCAAGCCAAGAGCAGTCCAAGGTGGATAGATCCCTGTGAGGAAGAGGTCAAACGTACCTCCGTTCACCAAATGCTTCGCCCATTCGGACAGCAGCCGTTTTCGCCAGGACACACTTCACTTCTCTGCTGGGCTCAATCAGCCACTGTACTGGCCACCCAAAATGCCCCACACTCAGGGACTTGGTGCATTAAGGAGTCGGGTAGAAGCTGGGGTCAGAAGCAGGAAGAATGGAAGGGAAGCCTGCCTTTGTTGGTGCAGAACAGCTCCATGGGCCCCTCTCAGCCCCCCAGGACAGGCTCCTCTTATTCCTGTGGTCTGTTCTCTGACTCTGCCCAGGTGCCCGTCTTGGCCTATTACCGCAGGCTCTGCTGCTGGCCCTTTCTCTGTGGTCTGCTGTGTTACAGCCCGTGGCCTGAGTTATAGCTTCTAAGAGTTCCTTCTCCACTTCTCTTGTCTCTCTCCTTTCCTCTGTTTGCTGCTCTTCTGGCCAGCTTCATAAGGTCTGTGGAGCAACACGGTGTCTCCAAAGGGTGGAATTGCCAGCTTGTGTATTCACAGGCCCGTCAATGTCCAGGCAGGGCTCCCCTATCAGGGCCACACCAACTGCCCAGTCCCCCCTTGGTACACCACAAATACATCGTTTGCAGAGTCGGCTTCCTTTGCATAGCCCGTTGTTCAATCTCAGCAATACCCTGGGGCAGCAAAAAGTAGGTTGTTTACAACTTACCCAGGAAATGCCACTCAACCTGGACAAAAGTAACAAACACTCCTAAGGCAGAAAAATAGAGCAAGGTAGCTCCTCGGAGGGGTGGGGGTGGGGTGGGGGTTGCTTTCAAGTTGTTTTTTCCAAAGAACCAAAGCAAAGCCATGTCCACGCCAAACTCCAACCTCACTGCCCCGGATTCCATTCTGACCCACAGCGACCTTGCAGGGCAGAGTAGAATTGCCCCCTGTGGGTTGCGGACACTAAAGAAAGCCTCCACTTCCTCCCAGTGTGGCTGATGGCTTTGAACTGCTGACCTTGTAGTGAATAGCCCAACTGTGTTTATTTCCCAACAGACTGTCTGCCTCATATCCCTGCTCCCGTTGTTCCTTGTTAACAAAACTCCACCTTTATGTGGGGTGTCAATGTGCCCAGTTAAAAATACCTCCATTTCCTAGCCTCCTTTGCAGCTATTAAAACTGACGACGTTCTGGTCCTGGATTTTGAACCTGTTCATTCCAGTGTGACTCCTTGCTGAGAATTTGCACTTTCACCCCGGATACACTGAATTCTAATCTGCATGTTAACAAGATCCCCAGGTGTATTCATATAGCTAAGGGAGGGCACCGAGTCCAGTATATTTGGGGTAAGAATGAAAATTCTCAGCAGAAAGGATTGAACTGGAATGAACCAGTTAGAAGTCCTATTCTGGATAATTAAATCAAAACAGAGATCACTAATTAGGATGTCCAAGCAACCCTTATAAGAACAACAAAAGCCTGGAATTCACACACACACCCCTTTTTTTTTTTTTTGCCCCTTGCTGTCTTCTCCCTGTCTGAAACATGGAAATCATGTCTGGAAATTCAGCAACCAGGCCGTGTTAAACTGGCGGAACAGAGGGTTACTTGGTGGGCTGTCAAGCTAAGGGACAGTAACACAAAACCACTGGCCAATTCAAAGGACAAAGTGAAGCTTTCTACTCCTGTAAAGAGCGAACTGTCTCAGAAATCCACAGGGGCAGATCTAGCCTGTCCTACCGGGTTATTATGAGTCAGAATCAACTCGATGGCAGTGAGTTTGAGTTTGATCTTAGCCGAAAGATGAAACCCCCAGATTACAGAAACCATGGCAGAAAGACAGAAAATGCTTCATATGTTTGGACTTTGCACACCAAGAACACAACTGGACCACATGATAAATGGAGAAAACATTGAAATTGTTAGTGATTTTGTCCTACTTGGATGATCCACAATCAATGCTCACGGAAGCAGCAATCAAGAAATAAAAAGACATCCTGTTTTAAGTAAATCTGCTGCACAAAACCTCTTTAGCGTATTGAAGACCGCGGATGTTACTTTGAGGATGGCGGTGTGCCTGCCTCGAGCCCTGGCATTTTCAATGGCCTCTCATCCATGTGGAAGCTGGACATTGACAAGGGAAACTGACAGAGTCAGTGCGTATAGATTGTGGTGCTGGAGAAGAACACTGAAAGGGCCACGCCGCCAAAAGAACAAACACATTTGTCTTAGAAGTACAGCCAGAGCGGCGCCCCTTACAGGCAAGGATGGCGAGCTGTCTTCGTCTGGCACTTCAGACAGCATGTCAGGAGAGAGGTCTCTGAAGAAGGACACCCTGGTTGGTCACGTGGAGGGACAGTGAACATGAGGAGGAGCCTTAAGGAAATGGATTGACACGGTGGCTGCAACCGTGAGTTTAAGCAGAGCAACCCCGTGAGCGTGGCGGAGGCAGGACCAGGCCGTGTTTCTACCAACAACCGCCACAACACATCAGTCTGGACGGGCTTGTTTTCAGTCTATTTTAGAGAGAGAGAGACAGAGAGAGAGAGGCCAACCCTGAATTGGCTTACAGCAATGTTTGTGACTAGCAACCAAATTTCCCTGCGATCTTATTCAATATGTATAACACAGCAAATACCACACAGAAAGGGGGAGGGGGGGACGCATACAGATGTGACCTTGATCTAAGTTGTTGTCTTTTTCCTCTCTCTCTTTCCGTTATTTACCTTAAAAAGCAGCACACGATCTTTCAGACCCCATGATTGGGAAGGATTTTTATCTGGCAAAATCATCCGAGTCCAGGGTTAATGAGGTTCGTGTAGATGTGAAGGGAAGCCGAACTGTTAAGTAAATAATAGCACCAGTCGTGATTTCGAGCTTTTCATTCCTAAAATTTGTAGCAAATTGCAAACCTACCGGGGTGGGTGAAATTACTGACGTAATTGTATTGACAGAGAAAAACAGAGTCACCCAGTAGCCATATAGCCTGGAGTCTGCTTTATGGCTCAGGCCATTGCCTGAGTTACAAGCGAGTTCCCTTCCTAATGTGTGTCTCTGGGTTGGATCTGTAAGTAAGTCAGAACAGGTGCATATGGTTCTCATGTGGGCATCTTACTTTGGTGCTAGAAGGGGCCCTGGTGATATCGTGGGCTATGCACTGAACTTCAAACAGCAAAGCTAGCAGTTCAAACCCACCTGTTGTCTGCAGGAGAAAGGCTGCCTGCTCCTCTGAGGGCTTAGAGTCTCAGAAATGCAAAGGGGCCGTTCTATTCTGTCCTGCAACGTCCCTTTGAGTAGGAATTGACTCAAGGACAATGAGGGGCTGAGTGCGAGAAAGGGTTTGAAGGCTCTTCAATCATTGGAAAGTTTCACCTGTAGCAAGTACAGATGCCGTGATGAGGAATTTATTGTAAGTAGGGGGTTGGTTCATAGGCGGCCTGGTGGTGCGCTGGAGTATGAGTTGGGCTGCTATCCATAAAGTCAGCAGTTCAAAACCATCAGTCACATGCCTCAGAACGAAACTGTCCTCAGGAGCTTTTCCAATGGCCACTTTTTCAGGAAGTGGTTCGCCAGACTTTTCTTCAAAGGCACCTCAGGTTAAACTTGAATGTCCAACCTTCCTGTGAGCATCCAAGTAGCTAACCACCCCCACCCCCCCACCCCCCACACACACATTCAACGACTCCCATTTGACTACCCAGCATGCCAATGACATGACACTGCTGTAGGATACCAGCAAGGCTATTCCAGCGCAGCAGTCCCCTATGACCTGTCAAATGGCCCCCTTGACTGCAATCTTTACAGAAGCTGATCACCAGGCTACAGGAGGGGTTTAAAGAACCACCAAGCTCTTAACCTTTGGGCCACCAGGACTCCTAGGTTCACCACCCAGAGGGTCTGACACACAGTGATTCCATAGGACAGAGCTGAGCTGCCCCATAAGGTTTCCCAGGCTGTAAGCATTGTGGACACAGACAGCCTCAACGTTCTCACACAGATGCGCTGGTGGGTTTGAACTGTCCACCTTTGGGTTGGCAGCTGACAGCTCATCCACTGTGCTACCAAGGTTCTCCCGTGCACACGACAGGTGCCTAGAAATATGTCCTGAGTGCCGACCCATGTCCTAACACCATCCTTCAGGAGCCTGGTGGCAGAGTGGTTAAGCGTTGCGCTGTTAATGGCAAGGCCAGCAGTTCGAAACCATTAGCCACTCCTTGGGAGAAAGGTGAGGCTTTTCACTCCCATAAAAAGTTACGGTTTCAAACCCAGAAGGGCAGTTCTACCCTGTCCTGTAACATCTCTATGAGGTAGAATCCTCCAGTGGGTTTGTTTGAGTTTCGTTAGTCCCGCCCTGTTCACAAAAGGAAGCATCCGCTCTGACCGCGTGAATCCTGCATCAGGAGCTTTCTGCTCTCACTGCCCCCAGAGGTCCAGCTGGAGGCCGACTCTGCATTCTCATGAGCTCCTGGCCACCCTAGATTCAAGCTACCTCTGAAAATCCATCTTCCTTCCTGATTCATTTTTCAGCATGAACAGGGAAATGGTTTGATGATGGAAGAATAATGGATGGTTATGATATCTGGGGTTGTATGAAAGATTTGATTTCATGGCTGCATAACTGTTGACAAAATGCCACACACCCTCCAAAAATTAAAAATACGTAAAAACAACCACCAAGTCCTGAGTAATGCCCTTAATGGAATATTCTGTCCCTGCTGGGGAGCGCTCCATGGTCCACGGAGAGGGAGGAGCGTCGTCTACATTGCTAGGCACTGAAACACCGTTCTTCCTGTGCTAGCCTTCACTACGAATGGCCAGCTGCAGGCTGACCCTTTCTTTGCCCTTGCCCTCTGGGCCATCGTGGCTACTTGTCTTAAAGACAGGCATTTCGACAGGGTGTTTGATGGAAGTGGCCTGAGGCAAAAGGCTTTACTTGAATCAAAATGCTTTAGCTTCACTGGGAGACCTTTCATCCAACCATTGCCGGAAGGCCACCCCGGCTCTCCTTTACAACGGGTGCATGAAACAAACTTCCTCCGGTCAACTCAGTAAATCAAGGGCCAGGCAGGATGTTCTATAATCAAATCCAGTGGCCGCAAAGCCTCCATCATGGCTGCCTTTGGTCGCACACCTGGAGTCGGTTCCAATGCTTAGGACCCTGTGTACAACACCAGAAAACACTACCCTGTCCTGCGCCATCCTCACAATTGTAATTTGGCTTGAGCCCGTTGTGGCAGCCACTGTGTCCATCCATCTTGTCCAGGGCCTTCCTCTTTTTCGATGCCCCTCCACTTTAAACAGCATGCTGCCCTTCTCCCAGGACTGATGCTGATGACACGTCAAAGCATGTGAGATGGAGTCTCAGCATCTTGCTGTCAAGGAGTGCTCTAGCCATACTTTGTTCATGACGGATTTGTTTGTTCTTGTGGCAGCCCGTGGTACTTTCAATAACTTGCAATATTCTTCTCCAGTGCGATAATCCAAATACATCAATTCATCTTCAGCGCCCAGCTTTCACACGCATTCCAGACAACGGAAAATACCATGGCTTGCGCCAGGCGCACCTTAACTCCTAAAAGTAACCTCCTTGCTTTTCGGCACTTTAAAGAGGTCCTTGTGCAGCAGATTTCCCCGATGCTGCTAGGAATTAACTGTCCAAAGAGGATTCTGGGAAAGGAGAGGTCTAAGGCTGAATGTTAAGGGAAGACAAATGAGTCATTGTCTAGGGAGATAAGCTCAAGAAAGGATTCCAACTTCTCTATGTGTAAAATAAAACCAATCTTAATGAACATTCCTCCCCTTTAGACCGCTTTCTATTTTGGTACAAGGAAATGAGAGACCACTGGGCCTCGACCCAGGTAAAGAAGCAGAGTGACATTCCTACCCCAGCCATGAAGACCAGGGTCCTGAGGAGGTGGGAGGTCTACACATGCCACAGTCATCCTGTCCCACCTCCAAGGCTCAGCTCCCTGACCCAACTCACCAAGCGAATGTCAGCTAGATATAAGCAGCGTCAACCCAGGCACGAAATATTCACTTTATTTCTAAGAAAGAAGTTACTTTGAGCAAAAGAGAGGGGGGAAGGAGACAGAAGGGAGGATATTTACAGAAATTAGTTGCAGAGTGGAGGAAATACAACTCCAGATAGAGAAAGTATCAACGGACAAAGATAGGTTAGCACCTAATAAGAAAGACCGCAGCACCACAGTACATCTGAATGACACCATTAGCAGCATCCGGGAGGGGCTACTTACTGTATTCAAGCTACCTTTACTGGTTGTAGAAAAACAAAACAAGGATTGTATTGGGGCCATCACACTCCCATCTTTTCAATTACAGAGATAGAACAATCTCGGGTTCCGAAGCTAACGACAAATCAAAATTGTGTTATGTTATCTGCTGAGACACAAATGGAAAATAAATACTGTTAACTGTCACTTTCCATTAGGTAAGAGAAATTCAATTACATTTCAAACAAGCCTCCATGTCAACAGAATAAATCTGTTTCATAAATGAGCAGGTAACCATTTTTTATTTCAACTTCCCAAAGGGAAAAAATCAATTTTAATCACAATTCTTCTTTTCTTTTCTTATTTCTTTTTTTTTTCCATACGAATGTTTTAGAGTCGAGTACATCATCTGGTCTAATAAACAGTGTTGTACAAAAGAATGAGGGGGGGTATTTAAAAAACAAAACTGGAATTGGTTGGTGGTGGTTGGTGTTTTCTGATTTCGGGGACCCTCTCTGTCCAGTTTTGCCAAACTATATTCCTCAGATGTTGTCATTTTAAAAGGAAATGCCAGGAGAAGAGAAATGGAGCATGGGGTGTCGCAGGGAAATGCTTGCTGCTGTGGGGTGAGTCCCAACAAGAAGTGTGCATCATCGAGAACACACTGCAGGTTTTCAGTGCCCAACAACAAGTGTGCATCAT
>NW_022111369.1:96893100-96900822 GCF_000313985.2 Echinops telfairi | reverse complement strand
GAGAATACACTGCAGGTTTTCAGTGCCCAACAACAAGTGTGCATCATCGAGAACGCACTGCAGGTTTTCAGTGGCAGATCTTGTGAGAGGACGGCCTTCTGCGAGCCCCCACCTCAGCTCCCTTGAAATGTCAGGAGAATCTGGGAAGACAAGTTTCTGTTCTGGAAGATCCAGTCAACCAGAGGACGGCTGACAAATTTGGAATGACTGGGAGCTCTCAGAGTCAGTGACTCGCACAGACCAGGGATATTTTGACCTAAGAAATGGTCACCGGTTACTTGTGTTGTGTTGTGATGGGGTGTGTTGTGATGTTGTGTTGTGATGTGTTGTGATGGGGTGTCTTGTGATGTGTTGTGATGTATGATGTGTTGTGATGGGGTGTGTTGTGAGGGGGTGTGATGTTGTGTGATGTGTGTGCTGTGATGTGTTGTGATGTGTGATGTGTGTGTTGTGACGTGTTGTGATGTGTGTGTTGTGATGTGTTGTGATGGGGTGTGTTGTGATATTATGTGATATGTTGTGTTGTGATGTGTTGTGATGGGGTGGTGTCCTTTTGAAGACGTGCTCCCTCCATTGGGTTGGACTTTTCTCAAGTGCTAAAGGGTAGAGATGTCCAAAAACGGGCACCCAAACATACAATTTTTTTTAAAGAATACGTAGTTATAATAGCCCTCGCTTTCAGAGACCTACTGTGACCCAGACACTGTTCTAAGCACTTCGCTGAATTCTCTGACCTCATCCTCTCCAACAGCAGGGGAGGCAGGTCTTCATCTTCTCTCCATGAAAAATGGAGGCCCGAGAGGCTAAGTCGTCTGTCCAACGTACACAGCAAGGATACAACTGTGCTAGGGTTCAAACACAGAAGGTCTGGCTCCAGAGTCCAGACTTAGAACTATCACGCCATCCGCATTCCAAATTTAACAAAAACATGAACTTGGGAGTAAAACCGACCCAGATCGACACGCATTAATTAAACACTCTGAGTGTCCATTCTCCACATCTCTGGCTGTTAAAATGCTGCAATCATCTACTCGGCAAAACGATAACAAGAAATGTAGTAAGGAATGTTCTCCATCTAGCTAGCCTGGCGTCTGCTACTGCTTACAAGATGGTAGTCATTATTATAAGCGAGCCAGCTGAGTACTGTCCTCGAGGTCCCTCAAAGGCCAATAGGAGCATAGAACATAAAGGATGTCTCACTGGCGGTGTGGGTCCAACAGCATTTGACGGTGGCCAGAAAGAGATAAGCATAGCAGATGCCAGGGGATGGCCTCATCCGCCAAAGAAATACAAATGGCACCCAAAGCTGAAGACGTGTGAGCGAGATAGTTTGTTGTTGCTGTTGTTATTGGGCACCACTGAGGCAGTTCCTACTCATAGCTCCCCACTGTACACCAGAAGGAAGCACTGCCTCACGCTGCCTCCTCTGCTACTGCTCAATGTTGCAGCCATGTCCTTGAAGGCCCTCCCCTTTTTGCTACCCCTCTATTTTACCAAACACGGTGTCCTTCTCCCGGAACTCCTCTCCTGACAACACATCCAAAGTATGCGAGGTGAAGTCCCATCACCCTTAACTCAGAGGAGCATTCTGGCTGTACTTTTCCATAAGTGAGAAGAACACCACCCATTGGAGCAGAAGGGAACAGGGTCAGCAAGTTCACTGCATACTGAATCTCCAGCCTGTTAGTTCTTTCATGCGCCAATGCTGAGGATGAGCCCGCCGAGACGGTACCAGACTTTTCCTGACAAGGATTTGAAAGGAAATATTCTAGGTTTTGTAGGCTATACAGTCTCTGTTGTAACTACTCAAATCTGCCATTTTAGCCACCAAAATAGACAGAGATGATACACAAGAAAATGAGCATGGCACTGTTGCAAATATATATATATATACTTATATATTTGCCAAAACAGATGGCTGGCCAGGTTTGACGGGCAGATCTTAGTTATGGACCCTGATCTAGAGTCTTTACAAAGGCGTGGTAGGAAGGACCCCTGTACAAGATCTAGAAATTGGCCAAAAAACCCATTATGGAAACCAAGAGGGGTTTTCATTTCTTCCCTATAGTTCTAACAAAATGTTACCATTGTCGCTGAACATGGTCTCCCACCTGACCCTGGGCACAGGAGGATAGAATGACTTTCATAACCATCAGCAACAGCATCTCCCCTTACCAGGATGAATTTATGCAAGCCCCAAGTAGAAAGCAGCAGAGGTTCAAGGAGCAAAGCTTTCTGAAAATGGGCCAGATAGGGATAATCCATCAAATGCGGCAATATTCCTACGGGGTGGCACTGGGTTCAAGGCTCACCTGACCTCCTGTGCTGAGTCCAAGTCAACGTATCTCTTGGAGGGTCTGCTTCCCCAACAGTGATGTTATTGTGACAAGACGCAATGCGGGCTGAGGAGTCTGGGCTCCAACCCCAATCTCATGGCCAGCGCACATTGTGTCTGAGAAATAGCCTGGAGAAGTGTTGCATTTCAAAACCATTTCAAAGGATGGAAGCTTTGGGGAAGGAAGACACGAAAAGATCCCACACGTGGGAGTGATGAAAATCAGTGTCAAGAGAGTGTCGTTAAGAAAGAACAGCGAGCTGGACCAGCAGGGCAACTGAATTGAAGACCCGGATGCAGTCTTTGCACACTAGGACTGTGTGTCGCCTCCGTGTCTCCAGCACCTCACTTGGCGCTTAGGCAACACGCCTTGAATGAGTGACTAAGTGAGTGTATGAATGGGTCATAAAGCAAAGTCAAAGCTCTCGGGAGCACCACTGTGTCGTGACTGGTATGTTAGGGTTAATGATGGAGGGAAGGGGAGGAGAGAGTAGTTGGGAAGAAAGGAGTCAGCACGTAACCAAGCAGTGCGTGGGAGCCAAACTCATAGGGAGTGGAAAACTGGCCCATGTTTTTGATGAAGGACGTGATATGGTTGGATCAGGATGCAGGAGGGAATGCTCAAGAGTGTACCACAGGGGAGAAGCAAGTCTAAAGACAAGGAGAGTGTGGATCTGGATTAAAAAAAAACAAGGGCAATGGCGGTGGTACTGAAAAGTACTAAGTCGAAACTATTTAGAATTCTGATTAACAGGAAGCCTTGATGATTCAGTGACCCAATTCTCACCTCTCTGTGAAAGCTGGATGTGACTCCCAGCCAATGTACCTGCTGTGGAGCTGTACCGATCTGTCCCTGTGGCTTGTGTGTTGGGAGATGCTCACCGGTTTTCAGTGGACCTCCTGGGCCAAGATGGACGAGGAAGAAAAGCCTGACCTTGCTTCCTAAGGGAACACTCTCTGACCCACAGGCTGTCGTGGAGAAGGCGCAGGGCCAGACAGCACCCCGTCCTGTCGCAAGTTCCCCTGGGTAGAGACGGACTCCGCAGCAGGTAACAGCCATGTGGAAGTCAGGAGGAATTTTGGACTAAAGATGACCATGTGGTTTGAAGAGAAGGCATATACCATGCTGGTTGATAATCTGGTGGCCATCGTGCGGGTGGACATACCAAAATCTGGGGCACATTTGTCTGACCAGCAATACAGTCTCCAAGTGCCAACCTCTACTTTCCCATCAGAACCGACATCCCCTGCCCACAATGTCTTGGTCAAGCATAGGATGAAATCAACACTCACCAGCAGGCCTTGCTTCATCAGTCTAGAATCAAGGAGGTTGACTTAATTTGCTTTGAGTTGACTTTTGTGATCTTACATTGCTTTTCTCTTCATTCAACAATCAGCTACTTAAGGTACCAGAATTTTTACTAGAATGCTTATAAATGTTGACATAGAGGATCCACGGACTTTTTTTTTTATTTCCACAATTCACCCAATTTATCTTTATTAGAAAATCAAGTCATCTATAAATTTCCAGATTTTCTGCTCTGCCTTCCTCTAAGGCAGGGGTTCTCAACCTGTGGGTGGCGACCCCTTTGGGGGTCAAATGACTCTTTCACAGGGGTTACCCAATTCAAAACAGTAGCCAAATAACAGTTATGAAGTAGCAACGAAAATGATTTTATGGTTGGGAGGTCATGAGGAGCTATATTAAAGGGTCACGGCATTAGGAAGGTTGAGAACCACTGCTCTACAGGTACACATACCACCAGTGGCGGATTTATAACATATACCCAAGTCCCTGCATCATTGTGGGTGGCTTGGTGCCTTAATGATAGTTTCTCCTCATCATAATTGAATGACAGAAGTAAACAGGAAAGAAGGGATCAGATCACTCTAGACCCATGATCTCCCCTGAGCAATTAATTGATCTTTCCATTATTCTCCTTATGAAAAGGAGATGAACCCAAAGTTCATATGGTATTGTTTTTTCTTCCCAAATCTCCCTACCCCAACTGCGTCTCATTGGTCAAATCAGGCTATAGAGTTTTATTATTATAGCTCCTTATTATTGTAGCACCCAAGCTGTGTCACTTAAAGTTGGTGACAACGCCTGGGATAGGCAGCAAACGAAAGAGGTGGCTATGTGACTTGGCAAAGGAAAATCAAGATTGCAGGGGGAATTGAGGTTGCAGATGGGGTCTTTAGTCTAGGATGAGCCAGGTGTGCCCTAAGTAATCACCAGGGTCCTGAGAAGTAGAAGAGGAAATGTAAAGGGCTAGCCAGAGAAACAGCATGAGGCTCATCCCATTGTTGCTGGCTCCAAAGATGAAGGAGGGAGGCTATGAGCCAAGGAATGTGAGCAATCTCTAGAAGCTTGCAAAGGCCAGGCACCGGTCCTCCTCCTGAGCTCTCCCCACCTAAAATACCTGCCTTTCCAACACTGAATTTTAGCCCAGTGAGACATTGGGAACTGTAGGGTAATATTTTTTTCAGTTGTTTTAAGCTGCCAGATTTGTTATAATTGGTACTTCAAGTAGCAACAGCACCTACTGAATCATTTTCTGATTCATACCATCGTTATTCCTACCCAGTTATCTGCCTTATCAGGTTCAAAGCTGCAAACACTGCCTTGTTCACCTCTCCACATTTAAAAGTAAACACCTCAGTGACTTAGAGTACATAAATCAATAGATGTTCCTGCCCAGTCCATTTCTGACTCACACAGGGTACAAGTAAGTGACAGTTGCCACCAACACATGGCAATCTCATGTGTCTCAAAGCAGAGCATGCATCATATCAACAGCTGGGTTTTCAGAAGAACGCCACCAGGCCTTTCTTCACAAACACTTGTGTGCTAGCATCCAACTGTATTAACATCTGTGTTCGCATCCAACTGTATTAATATCTGTGACACTGAGAGACCCCTTACACTTGCTGTTAGGTGGTCTTGAGTCAGTTCTGGCTCCTAATACCGCAAGCACAACAGAAGGAAACACTGCCCTGTCTTGCACCAACCTCACACGGGTTTGTGCCCGTGGTTGCAGCCATTGTGCCAATCCATCTCATCTAGGACCTTCATCCCTTTGGCTTCCCCTCCAAGCATGATGTCCTACTCCAGGGACTGATCTCTCCTGATAACATGTCCAAAGGACTTAAGACAAAGTCTCTTCATCTTTGCCTCGAAGGAGCATTCCGGCTGTACTTATTCTAAGACAGATCTATTTTTTCATGTGGCAATTCAAAGTACTTTCAATATTCTTCACCAGCCCCCTAGTTCAAGTGCACTGGTTCTTCTCCCCTCTTCCTTCTTCAATGTCCAACCTTCACAGGCAGAGGAGGCCATCGAAAACACAGCCAATCTGTTTTGGGGACCTCTCATCTCGTCGATTTTATCTTGTGATCACTTGTTATCAAACAATTCTCTGCTTTGCCAATACTCTAGTGGGATGCCTCTCAGTGACTTTGGAAATCCAGAGTTTCTGAACTTTCAGCAGAAGATCCTCAAGGAGATGGACAGACACGGTGACTGTCAAAAGGAGTCAACTATAACCACGGAGAGGATGGCGAGGGACCTGCAGAGCTACATTCTGACGTATCCAGGGTTGCTGAGATAGAACTGATTTGACAGAAGCTGACAACAACTGCATTACAATACATACTCCTATCACGAATGTGTATATATGTATATATATAAATATATATATATACACACACACACACACACACGTGCGTGCGTTTTTTGTTTGTTGTTGTTTTTTAGGATCAAGAGAGCCACGAGCCATTGTGAAGCATTTAACAGGCTAAAAAGTTCCCGTGCATGTTAAGGAACGGCGGATTCTCTGCGGAGCCTTGGCATATAAACAGAAGAAGCCTGGGTTTCATGCCAGCAGAGAGCGCAGGAGACTAAGTGGGTTTGAGCCATTAATTAGCAGTGACCAGAGTCCCAAAGGGGTTCGGAGCCCACCCTCATGCCCAGTGCTGGCTCTTTCCACGAACCTGCCCTGCCTGTTTTAATGAATACCCAGGGCAATACCTCAGCAGCGATATATCGCCTACTTCATCCTGAAGGAGTGCCGGGAGGGACACAGATCCTGGCTCCAGAACTGTGGCGCCCAAATCCCCTGCCTTTGCCAATTAATAGAGAGTAGGATGATTCCCTGAAGGAGCGGGGAGGGGCAGGAAAAACCAACCAACAAACATAAAAAATGGAGCTTGGCTAGCCTGGGTTCTCAGTGGTGCATTGAAACCGGGTTAACGCTCTCTTAGTTCGCTGGTCTTGGAGTCCTATTTTTGTCACGTTAATTTTTTTTTTAACAAGCGCAAATATTTTCTGAGGCCTGTAGAACAGAGGGATTAATTATCCTCATTACTTCTCTGGAAAGAATGAGGTTTATTTACCTAGAGTTCACCTTGGAAAAATGGATGCTATGGGATCAAAAAACACACCTGCTTGATCTTATGGTGCCTGGGGCTGCTTGAGCTTCCAGCCCCAGGCGTTCGGGGCTGCCCTTCGAGGCCCCTCTCTGCAGAGGGAGCTTGGCCGTCACGTGATGGCTGATGTCTCCGAAGTCACTTGCCAGGTCTTCTTGTTTCTGGAGTGTCTCTGGGTGAAGTGGAGCCTGCAGCCTTTGAAAGAGCAGCCGAGGGGATCTAAACCTTTGCACCACCAGGACTCCAACTTCTCACCTTGTTTTCAATGGAGCTACCTGAGGTTCTGCCCAAAAGAGGTTTCCGCCTGCTTCAGAGCACGGAGATGGACTGCCCCAGTGGCTGCATCAATGAGGAGGGCAGAGGACCGGGCAGTGCTTCGTTGCTGTGCACACGGTCACGATGGGTCGGAGGCCACTCGAAGGCACCGAGCCACAACATTGTCAGCCACAGATTCTCATCTTACCTCTTCACTTCCAGATGGGGAAATAAACTGGGCTAGCCGAACCAGGATTGTGTAGCTAACAAGTAACAGCCCCAAAGCCAGAAACCATCACCCGCGACCACTGAGTGGAGTCAGTCTCAGAGTGATCCGACATAGGGTTTCCAAGGCTGTTGATCTGCGTGGAAGCCAGTGGCCTCATCTTTCTCCACAGAACAGCTGGGGGATTGGAACCACCAACCTTCCAGTTGACAGTATCACCCACACTGATTTGACAGTGCCACCAGCACTCACAAACAGTGAGGATAAGAGCAACATCTCAAAGGGGCACTGATCCGATTGGAGAAAATCAAAGTCATACTACAGATTTGTTTTTAACCTTTGACCATGCGATATTAAATGGTGTGGCTTAAAGAAAGACCAGAATTTGTGTTCCAAAAATTAAATAAATAAAACCCAAATGACTCTGTGTTTCTGATTATATTTATTCAAATATTCCTGTTACTGTGGTTGGTAGATG
>NW_022111369.1:96885748-96892166 GCF_000313985.2 Echinops telfairi | reverse complement strand
TGAAAGTACTGTAGACTGCCAAAAGGGCAAACAGATCTGTCTTGGAAGAAGTATGGCCAGAATGTTCCTTAGAGGCAAGGATGGCAAGACTTGGTCTCACGAGCTTTAGACCAAGGAGAGACTAGTCCCCAGAGAAGGATGTTATGCTTGGTAACGTGGAGGGGCAGCAAAAACAAAAAAAGTTCCTCAAGGAGGCAGGTTGACACAAGCTTAAGAACAATTGTGAGGATGTCGCAGGACCGAGCAGTGTTTCCTTCTGTTGTGTGCAGGGTGGTTATGTGTCGGAGCGGACTGGCCAGCACCTACCAACCACGTTTATGGCCCAGCTTTTGAACGCATGTGAGGCAACTGAAAATACCACGGGTCAGGCCAGGAACAAATCCTCAAAGCGACTTCTTTGCTTTTTAACACTCTCATGAGGTCTTTTGAAGTAAATTTGCCCAATCCAGTATGTTGTGGGATGTCTTGACAGCTGCTTCTGTGGGTGATACACCGTGTTCTACAAAGGAAGACGTAATAATCGTCTTCCAAGGAAGTTTCCCAATGTTTCTCCCTGTGAGATGAGAGACCAAACTGTAGCAACACATGGTGAAGAGGTTTGGCAGACACCAGAGAGGGGTCAGACACCATGAATGACCAGAACAGAGGCAACAGGCACAATGACACTACTAACACACATTTGACTCCAACTCCCTGTGCCCGCGTCCCTTCTCTCCTTATCCTTTCAGGACATGGGCTCTGCCTTCCCTCTTCCCTGTGAGTGAATCATGCTTACCCAAGACTACGATAAGAATTGTTTTGTTTAAAAAAAAAAGAAGAAGAATGCTTGCAACGTATATACGACAAAATTACAGTTTATGGTTCAATACATAGTCATGATGTTCCAAGCAGAGAAGACAACCTGGTCCTTGGGGGTGAAAATGCTTGTGTGTGCAGTTTACTTGTACAGAAAGTCTGAGACAAAGAAGTAGACCAAGCTGTGATTCCTGGGTAGTCCACAGGCCTCTCTTCTCTTGGACTCCAGAGCACCTGGTGTTTCATCAAGTGCTAGCCCAGCTGTGCAAACTGAACAATAAAGTTGTGCTTCTGCTCTTCACCTTGGTGTGCTCTTTCTTGGCTTTGGTCCCAAGGGCCAGTGGACCCAGCGTCTGGTGGGTAACATAGGTGTTCATTGTGATTTCAAAAGAATGAAATCCTTGATGACGTCAATATAGTTTCTCCATGTGTCATGATGTTGCTTTTTGGTCCATTGTGAAAATTTTTGCTTGCTTGGTGTGGAGTTGCCATCCAAGCAGAAGGCTGAAGTCTTTGACCTTCAGCAGTCAGTGCTTCAAGCAAGGTTGTGTCATCTGCCTATCGCAGGTTGTCCATAAGTCTTCCACCACTCCTGATGCCAAGTCCTTCTTTCATGTAGTCCAGCTTCTCAGAGGACTAGTTCAGCATACGTACTGAATATGTGTGATGAAAGGATACAACCATGACACACACCTTGCCTGATTTTTAACTCCACATAAGCAGCTCCTTGTTCTGTTCCAGTATCTGCCTCTCGGTCTATGTACAGTTTTCACACGAGCACAACTCAGTGTTCTAGAATTCCCATTCTTCACAATGTTAACGTATTTGTTATAATTCATACTGTGGAGTGTGTTTGTATAGTCAAGAAACACGTGTAAACAGCTCTCAGATATTCTCTGCCTTTAGCCAAGATCCATCTGACATAAGCAATGATATCCTTGATTCCACTTCTTCTTCTGCACCCAGCTTGAATTTCTGTGAGGCTGTTTATCTTTACAAGAACAGAAAATCTCATTTTCCTTCAGAGGATTAGTTAGTGGGTTCGAATTGCTGACCTTGTAATTAACAGCCCAACACGTAATCCACTATGTTACCAGAATCAACTGAATGGCAGCGAATTTGGTTTTTGGTTTGATATGACGGGTAAAGTCTGTGGGGATGGGGGGTGAGGGGATGTGGTCATTTTATTTTAAGAATGACACCTGAAGGGTTGTTAGCCACAGCACACCTCACCTGACAGGTGCTATTTGGTGCAAAGACTCTAGAGGCTCCTGAACAGATGCAATATTGACCATCAAGAGATAACGATGGCTTGGACAAAGGTGGTGATATCAGGAAGAAACGGGTGAATTTAAAAGATGTGTTATACTTACAGCTAATAGAATTGGATGATAGAGTGAATGAACAGAAGATGTGACAAAAAGTGGATCAAGAGTGACTCATAGTTACTGTTGTTATTTGGTAGGTGTATTGAGTCAGTTCTGACCCATAGCGACTCTGTGCACAACAGAGTAAAACAGGTCTGGCCCTGTGCCGTCCCCACAAGAGTCTGATGTTTGAGTCCACGGTTGTAGTCTCTGTGTCACTCCATCTGGTCAAGGGCCTTCCTCTTTTTCGCTACCCCTCTTCTTCAACCCAGCATGCTGTCCTTTTCCAGGGACTGGTCGCTCCTGATAACATGTCCAAACTATGACATAAAGTATCACCACCCTGGCTTCCAAGGAGCTTTCTGGCTATACTTCCTCTGAGACAGATTGGTTTGTTATTTCATTGGCCATGGTCTTTTCAACCACCACCGGAATGCAAATGCATCGCTTCTTCCTTGTTCCTCCTTATTCAACATCCAACTTTCACATGCATATGAGGGATAGAAAATCCCCTGGCTCGGGTCAGGCGTACCTTAGTCCTCAAAGTAACCTCCTGGCTTTACAACACTTCCAAGAGGTCTTGGGCAGCAGATTGACCCAATTTACCCACTGGGTCATTTCATCTCTTGCCTGCTGCTTCCATGAGCATTGATTGTGGATCCCAACAAGAGGAAATCCTTGACGACTTCAGTCTTTTCTCTTGTTATCATGATGTGACCTATTGGTTCAGATGTGAGGATTTTTATTTTCTTTACATTTAGTTGTAAGCCTTACTTAAGACTGCGATCCTTGATTTTCATCAGTGAGTGCTGCAAGTCCTCCATACTTTTGGTAAGCAAGGTTTTGTCAGCTGCGCATCACAAGTTGTGGATAAGCCTTCCTCCAAACCGGATGCTGCGTTCTTCTTCATAGAACCCAGCTACTCAGATTATTTTCTCAGCATAGAGATTGAACAGGTCTGGTGAGAAGATACAACCCTGACACACGCTTTTCCTGATTTTAAACTATGCCTTATCTCCTCGTTCTGTTAGCACACCTGCTTGATCCTTGTAGCTTCTGCATGAGCACAATGAAGTCTTCCAGAATCCCAGTTCTTCTCAAGGTGATCTAAAGATTGTTATGATCCACACGGCCGAATGCCTTTGCATAGTCAATAAAACGTTAAGTAAACATCCTCTTGATATGTTCTGCTTTCACCCCAGATTCACTTGACATCATCCATGAACTCCCTTTGTTTCACATTCTCTTCTGAGTCCAGCCTGACTCTTTCATCAAGGTACTGCTGTCAATGGACTGCTGCAAGCTTTGTTGGATGATCTTCAGCAAAATTTTACTTGCATGTGATATCAATGATATGGTTCTATAATTTGAGCATTTGTTGGGTCACCTTTCTTTGGAATGGACACAAAAATGGATCTCTTCCAGACAGTTGTCCAAGTCATTATCTTCCAAATTTCCTGGCATAGACAACTGAACACTTCCAGTGCTTGTTGAAAGACTGCGATTAGTATTCCATTCATTCCTGGAGCCTTGGTTATTGGTTAATGCTTTCAGTGAAGTTTGAAGTTCTTCCTTCAGTACCATTGGTTCTTGGTCATATGCTACTCTTGAAATGGTTTAATGTCAACTAGTTATTTTAATTTACAGTGACTCTGTGTATTCTTTCCATCTTCTTTTATTGCTTCCTCCATCATTCAATATTTTGCCCATAGTACCTTTCAATTTGCAACTCAAGGCTTGACTTTTTTCTTAAGTTCTTTCAGTTTAAGATATGCTGAATGTTTTTCTTTTTGTTTTTCTAACTCCAGTTCTTTGTACATTACACTATAATATTTAGCTTTATCGTCTCAAGCTGTCCGTTGACGTTTTCTTTTCAGCTCTTTGACTTCATCATTTCTTCCTTTTGCCTTAGCTACTCTACAAGTAAAAACAAATTTCAGATTCCTCCTGACATCTACTTTGCCCTTTCCTTTCTCTGTTGTCTTTTTAATGACCTCTTGCCATCTCCATGAACGATGTTCTTGATGTTCATGATGAACGATGTTCATCCCACAGCTCATCAGGCCTCTTGTCATCAGTGTTCAGTATGTTAAATACGTTCTGGTTCCGACTTTGCTTAGGGTTTGCAATCCAATGCTTACCCAACAGCACAGCCAGGAGGTTCATATCTGTTTCCATTCATACTGGGAGTAGAACTTCCCCATCCCACTTTAGACTACCATCTCCATGCTCATAAACTCTACAATTTCATCTCCAACTCAAACACTTCCTGGAGCTGCATGCATGTGCTAACCTCAGGGTTTGAAGTTCAAACCCAAAGATTGGCAGGCTCAGAACGTTATACAAGATTGCTGTGAGTCAGAATCAACTTGATGTCAGTGGGTACAAATAACAACTATACACTAGGGACAAGATAGGAGAAGCAACGCCCTGAAGGCTATGAAGAGCGGAAGTAGGCACATTTTCTAATAGATTTTTATTCATTCTTAGATAATGGTAAAAATATATTGTGACAAGTGAGTTTCCCATTTTTCTGTTCTTTGTTTTTAGGGGCTTTAGGAAAATTAGGGGATTTAGAAAAAAGAAACTTCTCCCTGACATGAAGAACCAGAGGACAGAAATCAGAGCAACCATAGTTACTAGGAAGTGAAAAACAAAATTCCTAGGGAGGAGAGATTACAGTGGGAACCCCAGATTCTGCATATAAACTCAGTCTCAATTTCTTCCCACTCTGGAATCAAACTGACATGGAGCACATTACAAGCAGCTCAGCCAAGGCTCAAAGAACTGAAGTGACCTTTCAGCTGGCCCTAGAGAGATAAGACTATACAATTTGAGACCAACCAAGGTAATTGCCTAATAAAAATATCAACACTCATTTAGGATTATACCAGAATCTAGATTCCCCACAACATAAAGTCCACAGTGCATGTGATGCTATCCAGTTAACCAACATCCGAAAGTATCTAGGAAAGTGGAACGCAGTCTCAAGAGAAAAAAACAATCAATAGAGATCAACCACAAGATGACCCAGATGTTGAAATTAACAAAGGAGGGTGTGGCAACAACTTGGGTTCCAGGAAGTACAAGAAAGAAAATATGTTTGCAATAAATGAGAATTTAGGCTATCTCACATTTTTTTTAAAGGGAAGGAAGCAGGACTGCAAAAATGGAACATAAAACTACAGAAATGGAACACGAAATTTGGAATTTAAAAAATGCATTCTCTGATATAATTAAATTTCAAAAATTACTGTATAGGTTTAACAGCCGAATGGAAATGACAGAGATTAAATAAACTTCAATATAGATCAATAGTTACTATACAATCTGAAGAACAGATGGGAAAAAAAGTAAACAGGGTTTCAAAAACCTATGAAACAATATAAAAATATCTGAAATATGTGTATTTTGGGGGAAAAAATTGAAGGGATTCCCCACATGTTAAATGAAAACACAGAAGGAATAAACTCTGGGGTATTTCAATATGTAAGAGGCTCCATAGAAGCGTGGTGGCATCCTAGTTACATGTTGGGCTGCTAACTATAAGGTCAGCAGTTCAAAACCACCAGAAGATACTGCACAGGAAAAAGACAGAGCTTTCTACTCCCTTCTGTAAAGAGTTACAGTCTCAGAAAGCAGCAGGTGAAGTTCTACCCTGTCTGATAGAATCACTGTAAGTCGGCATTGACTCACTCACTGCAGAAAGTTTGGTTTGGGCTTTTGGTAGGGGAAAGAAAGAGGCCTGATGGCATAGAGGCTTCCATCATGTTAGGTTGCTAACCACAAGCAACCTAACTCACCAGGGCTCTCTAAGGGAGAAAGATGAGGTTTTCTGCTCCCGTAAAGATGGACACTCCCCTCCCCCAAACCAACAAGAGTAGTTCTACTTTGTCCTATAGGGTCGCTATGAGTCAATGACATTCAATTTGGTTTTGGTGTTGGTGTTGTGCTGTCTTGGTTTGGGTATTGGTTTTTGGTTTGGTGGGGGATACTGGTTGCAAGTTGGGCTGAGACCTGCAGGTCTGCAGTTCAAAACCACCAGACACTCCTAAGGAGAAAGACCATGCTTTCTACTCCTTTAAACAGCTACAGTCTCAGAAACTCAGAAGGACAGTTCTACCCTGTCTTTCTTACAGGTTGCTATGAGTTAGCAACAACTCGGTGGCAGTTGAGTTTGAAGTTTGGGGTTTGGTAGGGGAAAGGAACGAGCTTCAGTGGTGCTGTTGGCGAAGGGGTTGGCATGTTAACAAGAT
>NW_022111369.1:96847852-96884150 GCF_000313985.2 Echinops telfairi | reverse complement strand
TTTTCATGATTACACCTTATTAATCCATTAGCTGACCTCTGTCCATTCTTGGTTACCATGACCTAAACCAGCAAAATGGAGGGACTTGTTAAAACAAACCAAAAGAAAAATGACTTTTCTACATGTTTTGTGATTGTTGTTGTTTACTGCTACATCCCAATGTGAAACTATAGTAACGTCTTCCCGGTAACTCTAACCTGAAAACCTCCTGGAAAAAAACATAAAAACTAAGTTTCCCTACTTAAAATCCCCAATCCAGACCTACAGTCCCATCCCAATAAAAACTAAAACCACGAGCCCCACAGGGGCAAAAAGCAAGTCCAGCTGTTTACCCAGCAAGCATCAGAGGCTTATGGAAACCACAGAAAAAAATCTTTCAAAAAACTGAAATCCATTCTGGTGTGAGGCTTACAGCCGAATAAACTTTCGCAGGTGAGATGTAAAGTATAGATTAGACGGGATTAAAAATGGTGTTTGAAAACAAACAGCCAATGATAACACAACAAATAATATTAAATTCTTTAAGTACATCAGAAATAAGGCTGCTGCAGAGGGATCAGGGAATCGGCTAGACATGGCCACCCACAAAGGAGATATTCAAAGGGATAAGGAGATTTTGCAGGGAAACGAAATAACGTATTTGCATCAGTTTTCACACTGGAGAATACGGCAGGAAAGGAAAGGAAGAAGAAACCGTACTGTGCGAAAAGGAGGCCAGGCTCAGATTGAGACGTCAAAGACACCGAGAGTCGGAGAAGCACCCTGTGGAAGCAGGCATTTGCCCGCTTTCCGCCAGGCAGGAGCCAGTCGCCCGAGAATACCGAGCACAGCATGCCTGGAATCTCTGATTCCTCATAACCTTATCATTTACCACTTAAAAGGCTTCTGTTTGTGGCAAGTTCCCTTCTATCATGGTTGGAAAGTTTATCCCATTTCCATGGCAGACTAATTCTCCACATGGCCAAATGCCCAGCCAGAGTCTCATAACCCAAGTGGTTCATGGATCAAAAGACAAAAGTGGTTCATGGATCAAAAGACAAACAGGAGATGGGAGCTTCGGCCCCGGCCCAGAAAAGACTACTTGGAGACGGAAATGCTCCTGCACGCCTCATGGGAGTAGAAACGGGTACCATCAGCTGTAGGAAATGCTTGCTTTATTTAGTAAAGTGCCGACCCTGTGAAAGGGACCCCTGTGTCATAGTGAGCTATGCATTGAGCTGGGAAACACAAGGTCAGTGGTTTGAAACCATCAGTTGCTCCACAGGAGAAAGACAGGGCTGTCCGCATCTGTAAAGATTTACAGCCTTGGAATGTCAAAGGGGCAATTCTGCTCTGTCCTCTGAGGTCGCTAGGAGTCAGAATGGACTCGTGGTCAGTGAGTTTGGTTCAGAGTTTTAAGCTGTATGTGCCAATTCCACTGCTCAGCACATCTGCTGAAGAAACTTTACAAGAAATTACTCAAGAATGTTCAGTGCAAGGTTATTTGTAGAGGCGGAAAATTGGAAACAGCATAAATATCCCTAAATAGACAAACACAAAACTAAACTCACTGCCATCAAGTCGATTCCAGCTCATAGTGACCCTATATGACACGGAAGACCTGCCCCTGTGGGTTTCCAAGGCTGTAACTCGTCCTTGCAATAGACAGCCTCTGCTTTCTCCTGCATAGTGGCTGGTGGTTTTGAACTACTGACCTTGTGGTTATCAGCCTAACACATGACCAAAGCTAAAGACTGGTTAAGCCAAGTATGGTACTTATACAATGGAATATTATAAAGACTTTGAACTTGGGGTTAAGTCCAGATGTGTCACCTTAGAATGCAAAACTAGACCTTCATGTCTCTAGAAAGATTGGGAAGGGCCTGGTATTGGGGAACTGCTTAATAAATATTCTAACTGTAGCCGAGATGATCATGTGGGTGGGGGGGTGTAAGCTAAATGTAGATAAATGTACATTTAAGATAAATGTAGAAAAATGATAGCAATGACTAATTCTGGGTGGTGATGATAAGACTCTTTAAAGTACTCACTGCATTTTCTTATTTGTTGCTAATTTTCAAACAAAAAGTAAAGGAGTTCTTCCTTGGCAACCCAGAACGGTCGGCCAGATCGTCTCTCTTCCAACGAGCTGCATCGTAATGATGCAGACAGCATGCCTCCTGTCCCCCAGATAATGCTGTCCATTATCTAAGATGCCAGAAAAGATCCTCACCCGCTTGCATGTTCTGCTTTCCCTGCCAGGAGGGTTTGGCTCCATTTCAGTGAACAAAAGACTGAGGCCCAGAAATGTGGAGGAAAGAAGAGAAATCCAAATAGAACAGAAATTGTTGATCCAGATCCTCTGACAGCAGGCAGGATTTCCCACGGCTACCTTCACCTCGGGGGTGATTTAGAGGGTCAGGACCAGCGATGATCAGGAGGCTACATGGATATTGAAATTCCTTCTGACCAGTAAGTTTCCTTAAGCAAGGTGCCTGAGTGTGCCAAGCAATTCATTCATCCGCTGTGTCTTTGTGGGGTTGCTATGAGAATTAATCCAACACAACTATGACAAAGCTAAAGAGTGGTGGTTGGTACCCCCTAAGCAGTACCATCAAAGGAAAGCCTGCTTCCACACATATTAGAGCCAAGAAAGCCCTATGGAGCTATTCAACTCTGCGGGGCTTCCATGAGTCAGAATCCACTCTATGGCAACAGGTTTGGTTTCCTTGGTTTCGTATTGGAAAGATGCTGAGCCTACGCAGGCTCCGTGGACTAGAGGGCTGTGGTGGGTTGTCTCTGTCTGCCATGAGCAATGGAGTTGGGGTTGTGACCCCAAAAGGGGTAGGGGAGAATTGTCAAGGAAGTATCTGCTATCCCACGTTTAAGGACTTGAGGAAAATGGCCTTCCTTAATATGCAAAAGTGCAAATAGATGGTATTTTTATGGAGTCAGAGTCTGAATATCTTCCAAAATGCAGCCCAGGAGAAGTGGTTTCTGATTGACTGCTGAGCATCCAGAAGTACACCAGGGATAAGAGATATGTCATCCCAGTAGTGAGAGTGGCAATACCAGGAGGGTGCAAGGAGGGTGGAGTGGAAAGGGGGAACTGATTACAAGGATCTACATATAACCTCATCCCTGGGGGATGATCAACACAAAAGTGGGTGAAGGAAGACGATGGATAGTGTAAGATATGACAAAATAATAATTTATAAATTACCAAGGGTTCATGAGGGAGGGGGAGCGGGAAGGGAGGGAGAAAAATGAGGAGCTGATGCCAAGAGCTTAAGTGGAGAGCAAATGTTTTGAGAATGATGAGGGCAATGAATGTAAAAATGTACTTTACACAATTGATGTATGTATGGATTGTGATAAGAGTTCTTTGAGCACCAATAAGATGATTTTTTTTAAAAAAAGAGAGATGTGTCATCAAACCAAGTCTTCACTGATTAGCTCTACTCATAACAAGGTCACTCACGCCACTGACCTACACCAATGGTTCTACATCAAAGCAACATTGACATTTATTTCTCTTGTGCATGAAGAGGTGGAACAGGAAAGTTGGGCCACTGTGATTCAAAAATAAACAATCGTGATCCTATCAAACTACAACCTTGGACCTCCTGCGTACCAAGCTCCAGTCTACAGATGGATCCTCACCATCAGCCTCTGAGGGGGGTTAATCATGCGGGCAGCCCTTGACTTCCAATGGAATCCCATTCAGCTGATTACATCGTAGATTGGCTCTGATATAACTTTCTCATCTACTTTTTCTTTGAGTTTTCATGATTATTCCCTTTTATTCCCAATGTATACGTATAAGCTCCATTTGTCTTCAGGGCTGACAGGACAACAATAGCAGTGGCGAATTATGAGCTGCAACATTGTAGGTAGTGCATGCTGTACTACTGGTGATAACCCACCCATCCATTTCGAGCTGATTCCAACTCATAGCACTGCTATATCGAGTTTCTGAGGCTATAAATCTACTGGAACAGACAGTCTCCTCTTTCTCCCATGGAGCTGGGTTTGAAGCACCAACCTTGTAATGAGCAGTCTAATGTCTACTCCACAGTGACATTTTGAAAAGCTTCTCAGGTGTAACAAGATATTCCAGCAAAAACTATTTACATATCATCCCTCATATACAAGTACAAGGGGAAAATTAGGGTTAAATGATCAGGTATGTAGCTCATCTATGGTCACTCAGCTAATTGAGGATCTGGTAACCAATGTTACCAAAGCCTACATTCATGTCAGAAGAGCAACAGTCAGTCCCAGAAGAAATGCATCTGGAAAGCTCCTGAGAAGCAAGGATGGCCAGACTTCAGCTGTCTTACTTTGGACCCTTCATCCATAAAGACCATCCATCGTGTTTGGGAGAGGGCCAACTCAGACGAAAGAAATCCTCCAGGAGATGAAATGGCAAGACAGCTACAATGGACTCAAATGCACCCCTAATCATGAAGAGGGTGCAGAACCCGGTAGTGTTTCATTCCATTAACCCAGAAAATTGGCACACGCCACCATCAACTCAACAGTGATGACCAACAAGTGATGCCCCAAACGCATTCACTTGTTCTTCAGGCATTTATTGCTTGGCACACATTTACTGAATTGTGTCGTATTCCAATCCAACGATGGGAACTAGGGATCCAGCGTTCACTCACTGGATGGATCCCACTTGAGTGGTCTCTGTTTCCTGCCACTGTGCTAGCATAATGGTTTGTCATGGCCATAAAGGTGGGCATGATAACGTTTACAGAGGGAGTAGGGGAGCTCCAGGAAGGTAAGAGCCTTCTCCTTCCGTGGAGGATGAAGGAGAGAGAGGGATGAGATGAGGGAGATTCTAAGGAGCTTCAAAACTCTGAAGAGCTGAGTTTTAGGAAGACAGAAAAAGAAGTGCCAGCAAACCCCAAGGGACTGGCCACCTGGCATCTTGTCGTTGCTTGGCTGGATTTGGCATGTTCGAGCTGGCACTCTCTCCCAGGCCCGAAGACGTGCCACCCTCTTTACCCCAAAGAGGAGAGAAGGATAAATGTCTCAGAAACAGGCGTTTCAAATCATCAACCAAGACAAGCGTGCGCCCTGGCCTGGTTGTTGTCTGTCTGCCTTGGGGGTAAATTGTGGGCTACAAATGGCAGATAAAAAGGAATCTGCGGGCATAATTTATTTAGACTTTCTAAAGGCTGCTGAGCCAGTCTCTCTCACAGGAGGCTATTAGAGCCAGGCAGGCCAGGCAGTAACGACAAGGTGAAAGGTAACATTCTGTTGAGATGAAAGGCTCCTTAACGGAGAGGGAGCAAAGCTTCGGAGTAAACAGCCAATTCTCCATCCGAGGAGCTAAAAATAATGGGGCCGCGCAAAGAGGCGTCGTGAGGCCAGTGTTGTGCTATTAATGATTTGTCAAATGAAGTACAGTAAATAGAAAGCAAGTGCAAGCAGCTAATGATGGTGGTACAGTGAGAAAGCACTGGTCAGGAAGGCGATGCTAAGTCTAGGGGGGCCGGCCAGGCTGGATATGTTATTAATGTGGGTGCACGAGAACCTTCATCTGCAAAATGGTAAGATGAGACCAGATAGTCAGAAGGCCTCTTAGATCCATTATAAAAAACAGACTTAAGATTCTTAAGCCTGACCTTCAGGTCGGACCTCAAGGAAGAAGAAGAGAGTTAACATTGCTAAAAGGCTAGCAATTCAAGTCCACCCCGAGGTACCTGGAAAGAGATGCCTGGCGATCTACTTTAGAAATATCAGCCATTGAAATACCCAACGGAGCACAGTTCTACCCTGACCTACATGCTGTTGCTGCTGCTGCTGCTGTGCTGTCAAGCACTGTCAAGTTGGCCGAGACGCACAGCAATCCTATGTACCGCAGAAGGAAAAGCCCCTGGGTCCTGTGACACCCTCACATTCGTTCTGACGTTGGTGCCCATGGTTGTAGCTACTGTGCCCATCCAGCTCTTTGAGGGGCTTCCTCTCTTTCTCCGACGTACACAGAACACCGTGAATCAGAATCAATTCCAAGGCAACTGTTTTGGGCTCTTTTCCTTGACTGATTGATTCATTTATTCCTTGATTAGCAACCGGTGATAACTTATCCAGAGACAGTTATCAGCGTAGCAATGGCCATCTGCATTGAAGTCCTAGTCTGAGTTTGGTCTCTCCAAAAGCCCCAATCAACGACCTGCAGTGGCGTTTCAAGCCCAAAGAAAGACACAGAAAACTGCTCGGCGTTGCTGAGTACAGGGCAGGTGTGCACTTAGTTCTGTTGCGCATGGGGTTGCTATGAGCCTGGATCGACATGATGGTACCAAACTGTAACAATTTGCAGAATATTCCCCCCCTCGGTTTGCTGTTGCTGTGAGATGCCATCCAGTGTGCTCTAACCCATAGCGACCCTCTCTGCGTACAACACAAGGCAGCCCCGCCCAGTCCTGTGCCATCCGCACAATCACTGCTGTATTGGGAATCATTGTTGCAGCACCTGTGGCAATCATGCTGTTGAATGGCTTCTTCTGTTGTGTTGACGCTCCTTGTCAAGCATTGATGTCCTTCTCCCGGATGTGCCCTCATCACATGTTCAGAGTTCAGCAGACTAAGCCTCACCGTCCTCACTCGTACGATGCATTCTGGCTAGACGTCTTCCGACACAGATTTGTTCGTTCCGCGCAAGCCCTGGTAGATTGAATATTCTTCACAAACGCCATCATCCAGAGGCATCAATTCCCCTTCCATCTTCTTTATTCAGTCTCCAACTTCCACATGCGTACGTGGGGAATTGTAAAAGGCCATGGGCTGATCCAGGTGCGCCCTAATCTTCAAAATGACATTTTTACTTCTTAACACTTTCAGGGGGGCTTGAGCAGCTGATTTTTCCAAGGGGCTGCATCACCTCAATCTCCTTCCTGCCACTCCCGTGGGTGTTGATCGTGGATCCAAGTCAAATGAAAACCTAGACACCTGCGATTGTTTCTGCTTTGTCATCATGCTGCTGAGTGGCCCAGGTGTAAGGATTTTTGTTTTCGGCAGGTTGAGGCATAATTCTCTGTAATGAGGAGCCACTCTAGGGAAAGGCTTTCTCTGCGCCTTCTTTTCAACCTTAATTACTCGAGTCCCTGGTCATCTTCACGTGAGGTGGCATCCATTTTACCCCATCGGTTCTTCCTCTGATCGTGCCTAATCAGTTCTTCTTATATCTCAAAAGGCATGCTGGTGGTGCTGCGGGTTAAGTATTGGACAGCTCACTAAAGATCAGAAGTTCAACCTCCCTCGCCACTCCCAAGAGATTGTCTGGTCTCCTAAAGATTTATAGGTTTGGATACCCTAAAATGCAGTTCTACTCTGTCCTGTAGGGTTGCTTTGAGCTGCACTCTATCCAATGGCTGTGGAGATTTCTTTGTTTGTTTACAGTTATATGAATTCATTAACATAATGGAAATTCTATTTCAAAGGGGATTACATCCACAGATATTACAGGGGGGAAAAAGAAGGAACGGCCATCGAGTTTATTTTGACTCATATGGGAGCACAAAGCCTCTTCTTTCTCCCACCGAGTGGCTAGTGAGTTTAAACCACTGATTTTGTGGTGAGCAGCCCAACACTCAACCAACCACATACACAGGGATCTTCCCACAAGTATGTAGTTGCTGTTAGTTGCTGTGAAGTCAGTTCAGACTCATAAGGACCCTGTGTGTAAGAGAACAAAACACCACCCGGATCTGGGCCATTACAATGATTACTCGATTGGAGCCCATTGTTGCAGCCACTGGGCCAATCCATGGCCTTGAGAGTCTTCTCTTTTGCACTGCCCTTCTACTCTACCAAGCATACTGTCTTTAGGATCTTCAACACATATTTCGAGGGAATACAGTTCAATCCATGCCATGAAGCTATAGCCTAAATCTGCTTAGGATCCATTTTTGTGGGATTGTCAGAATAGTCTTGGTATCACTCAAACAAATACTGTGTAAATCAGAGAGTCCCAGACTCCTTGCTCTCCAGAGCCTGCAATCTGGTGAGTGGACTTACAATCACAAGAGAAGTCTTTCTGGTGATGTGAAATGGATGGGCCAGTGCAGAAAGTTGGAAGAACTTCCCCGACATGGTGGGATGTGACACTTTCCATCAATTCACTCCTTAGAAGCAAGGTTCGTGAGACTTTGTCTTGCAGGTTTTGAACACATTATCTGGAGAAACCAGGCCCTGGAGAAGGACCATCATACTTGGTAAAGTAGAAGGGCAGCGAGAAGGAGGAAGGTCCTCAGAGAGAGTGGCTGCCACCATGGGCTCAAGCATGACGATTTTCAGGATGGGACAGGACCGGGTGGTGCTGCATTCTGTTGTACATCAGGTAGCTACAAGTTAGTACTCAATGGTACCAAACAGCAATGGCAAATGAGTTTTGATGGCTGATTCTTGGAAGCTGATGACCAGCTATTCTGCAAAGGTGCCTCTAACCTCCCACCTTGTGGTTGCCAGCTGAGTGCATGAATTAGCCAGCGTGCTGGCATCTCACCTCCAGGGACTCCATGCCTGAGCACTGTTGTTATTAGGTGCCTTCGCATCAGCTCCGCCTCAGAGTGGCCACCTGCACAACAGATGGAAACACTGCCTGGCTCAGCAGCATTTTCACTACAACAAAAGCACTGGGAATCTGGAAACAGTTCACCAGGCAGTAGAGGTCCTTTGAAACAATAAGCATTTCTATATAAAAACTGCTCTTTTTGAATGTTTTTTCTAGTCATTGTTGTCGGTTTGTTTGTTTGCTTGTTTGCTTACTGTCTGTGTTTTGTATGAGTTTCTGTATATGAAATCCAGGGTAGGTAGATCTATCAAGACAGTAACTGGATTGATAATTGCCTAAGGGTATAGCAAGAGAGACTGGAGGGAAATGGAGAGCTAACAACAATGAGTTCCAGAAGAAAATGTTCTGAAATGGATTGTGGCAGCAATGATTGTACAAAGCGTCTTCATGTGATTAAACAATTAAAGTGCATGACATTTGAGGTATGTAAATGTCTTGTGGCGTAGCAGTTAAGCGTTCGTCTGTAATCCAAAAGGTCAGTAGTTCGAAACCACTGGCCACTCTGAAGAAGAAAGACGGGGCTTTCTAGTGTCATAAAGAGTTACAGACCCAGAATCCCGCAGGGGTAGCTCTACCCTGTCCTATGGTTTGTTATGAGTCGGAATTAACTCAATGGCAGTGAGTTTGGGGTACTTTTTTGGTGATGTACATGCCAATAAAACTTTTTATAAACAAAAAGTTAAATTAATTAAATAAAAAACAGAGAAGTGGGTTTGGGTGCCCAAAACAGGAAACCAGTGTCTCCCTAGCAAAATGCTCTGTGGGCTTCTTGGGAATAGATCCAATGCCTTTATATCAGAATACATGTTACAAAACTCAAACTTGTTAAAAAGGATCAGGCTTCCTGGTCAACTCAAGATTGTCTTCAGCCATTAAAATGTGATCTTTAGATGGGTTTAGGTCATGCCTGCAAAGAAAGTTGTGAAAAGATACGCCCTACCCAGTGATTTGGAGTACTCAGGACATTCAAAGGTGAAGCGCCATGCCTAGGGGGCTGTTGACAGACTGAAGAAAAATGGAACTTTTGGGATGTGAAGTTTGAACTTTAGTGGGTTTTGTCAGAAGCTGGAAAAAATATCTGGAACTATGAATAAAACTCCTCTCTAGGACTGAACGTTAAAGGAGCCTGTGGACAATCTGAAATGGTTGCTAGGTGACCACCTGGATCCCTTTGTTGAGTGAAAGTGGGAGAAATGGAGCCATAGAGAGACGGGTTGTGTCTGGCCACTCATACCGGTGGACCTGGCTTATAGGAACTGTAGGAGAAGATGAGAGTGGGTTGACTGGTCTGAAGTTCATGACCTAGCCCAAAGGGGCTAGGGTTGTTGGGAATTTCTGATGGGGCCATGGTCTAATGCAAGGCGACCATTGGACACCCTAGTGGGGCTAAGTGAGGCAACCCACATTGAGTTGACCAGAACCCAACCAGATGAAAAGAAGATATCTGAGCCTGTGAAGTGGTGCATATCGCTGCTGACTTTATGGATGACCTGTCCTGATTTGACTTTGTTTATGGATTCGAACTTCACAAGGTCCTGACCAGAATGAAGATTCTTCACGTCAAAGAATGATTGTCTCCTCAGAGCACTGAGTTGATGTAAGTGGGTAGTATAGAAATTGGGTACTCAAAATTGGGGGGAAAGGCATGAAGTGGTTGACTTATAAACTTTCATTGGCGGGGGACTATATTCATCGGATTACGGGATCAAGGTGTAGGTGTTACTTAACTGCAATTGTTAGGCATAGGATATTTTTGTTTTGTTCACTTATAGAATGTTATGCTTAACTGAGGGTGACACACGTTGAATTGTATGCATTTTAGTTTTATCCTGTTAGGAACAGATGTGATTTTATTATTGGTGTTTTTTTTTTAATTATACGTAAAAGTGTCAAATTGACAAGGGGTGGTATGTGGTAGTTACATAATCTGATGTCAATTTGAGAAGATTACAAGTGAAGGGGTGGAGTCTAGTCTGTCAATCAGATCATAGCAATAAGGCCTCTATGTGGGCATGGCCTTCTCTGGAGAATTCTAGGAAACCCTCTATTCCTTCTTGGAGGCCGGAGACACTATCTCTCTCTCTACTCACTCCCTGCAAGACATCCCTGAGAAGCCACATGAACCTACCCCAATGCAGCCATGACTCTGGACCTGGAGAAACCATGTGGAGGATACCCCTAACAGCGCTGAGATGCTTACAATGCCACTGAATCTACAAGACTTCCCACCCACTGGCCTGTGATCTTCCTGAATTTGGCATCATTGCATGTGTTTTGAGAGTTTGAAGAGGACTTCATAGATTGGTATCGGACATATGGGTTAATATCAGACTTATGGAATTGATCTGGGCTGGGCTGGGATGTTTTCTTAATGCATAGTTGCTCTTGTATATAACCCTCTTTCCTATACACATACGAGTGTCTCTATGAATTTGTTTCTCTAGTCTACCTGGACTAACACGGGTCCTTTGTCTCCCTTCGAGTCTGGAAACAAATGCACCTCTCTGGCTCAATTTTCAGCTAACCCACAGAGGTCTATAAGGGGGACCATAGCACTACTGAGGAATGCACACCCTAGAGTACCCTGACATTTGGTATTGAAAGGGCAGCATCTATCCAAAGACCAAGTTCAGTAAGGTTAGGAAGGAAGGAAGAATAGAAACAGGAAACACAGGATAGAAATTTGGGTTAAATGGCACATCGTTGTGAGGATTGCAACCAATGAAATGAAACAAGGTGTAGGAATTGCTGAATGGAAAACGGACCTGCTCTGTAAGCCTTCACCCAATGCACTGTTGTAACAAACAGTATTAAAGTTTTGGGAATCTTTCCCATTTCAGCCAGAAAAACACACCCAGACCACTGTCAGAAGCCAGGTAAAGATGTGCTTCTGATATCACTAATGACTGAACTCCAGCAAACAAGATCAGCGGCCAGAAAATGACTCCCAGAAAGTCCGGTCTAATAGTTCCCTGAAATGACAAAACTGTCTCATGGTGACTCCTGAAAATCTGTCTGTCCCACCCCCCAATCCAGCTGTGCTAAGGACTGGTTTGCAGAATAAAGGGCTGGATTCCTCTTTGTGAAGCCCTGAGTCATCTACGCCAGCCCTGGAGAGGAGGAAACCAGGGTTCTCTGCTGTCATCACCCGAAGCTTCCAAAGTAAAGGCCCTTCGCTGTGCACTCCCTCAGCAGAAATGCCAACAGGAAGGAGGGTCAAGTGAGAAATGCGAAACAGAAACAGAGGTCCCCAACACCCGGCTTTGAAAAGCTAGGTGGATTCCAGGCCTCGGGGAAGCCAGCCTTGGGGCTTGCCCCGATTAAAATGCCAAAGACTCAAATAATGTAGCTGGCAGCCCCTCGAAGGTTTGACTCATACGCTTGCAAACCATTCCTGGAGGCAGGTTTTCCTCTCCGAGAGACTGTTTTCTTCGCTCCCAAGTGGGAAGCAGAAATTTATTTCAATGTGGAAAGAAATCCAGGCCACAGGAAGGAAAAATTGATGGGGTTCCCACCAGAACCGTGGTGCCAAAACCCAGGGCAGTTCAGATGGAAATGTTGATGATTAATGAGGGCAACACTGATCAGAGTTAGTACAAAGGTCAAAACCAGCTCTCTCTACCTCGTGCCACGGGACTGACATGATTCAGTTGTACGATAGGACGATGGACGTGGGTTTGTGTGCGTTTCCCTCAGCAAAGGCCACTGCCAAAGAGACCAGTAGTTCAGCTGAAGTGAGAAAGCCACGCTAAGAACAGCCAGCAGCCCAGCAGGGTGCCTATTAGAATTGCTGGGAGGGCAGGCTCTGGGGAGTGGCAACTGCAGCCAACCTCTGACCAAGGTGCTGGAATCCCCAAATCTCACCGGCTGCTGGAAGCTTGCTTTTCCTCTGGGCGTAGATCCCGGATTCATGGGCTCTCAGACCTCTGGGAAGCAGCAACCTTTCTAGGACTGCCCCTAGCAGCCTTGGAGGACTCTTCCGGAGGTTTCCGGGCCCTCAGCGCATACGCCCGTTTATTTTCCTCAGGTCCCCCTGGCGAGCTCCCCCTTGCTCGGCCCACCTCCGGAAGCATGGCTTTTTTTTTTAAGTGGATGACTTTGGATCTAGCTTCCCTGATGGCCAAAAGACACAACTATTTTCCCCCTCAAGTTCAACTGTATGACCAAAAAGTAAATAAAAAAGCATTGGGTGGGAAAAGTATTTTGAAAACGAGGCTGGAGCGGTGAGCAGCCTGGGATCACAAAGGGAAACAGCATCCCGCTGCGGCCTTCGCCTTGACAACTCTGGTGGCCCAGCTGCTAACACTTCAGACACTTGATTCCCAGCGGAGTTGAGAATGACATCTCAGGAGCGCGCGCTCTGCGTCCACGTGTGCGTGCGCGTGCACGCGTGTGGACGTGCCTGGGGGTGGGAGGTAGGCCTGCTGGGAAGGGGTGATATCAGGCTGGTACAGACTGTTTGCCGTTCCTGGGTGGTGGCACTGGTTAAAGGCTAGACTCCTGGGTGGGGGTTCAGAGGCATGCAGAGGTGCCTAGGAAACCAGGCCTGGGGTGCTACTTCTGAAAACCTTATGGGGCGGGCTCTTCTCTGCTCACGGGGTCACCATGCGCCACAACCGACTCCCACAGCCACTAATGAGTCGTTGGTTCACTGCTGGAAAGAGCTTAGACCTGGGGTTTTTACGAGAGCCTATTCATTTTGCAAGCACCTGGCAAGCTGCTTGACATCACATGGTCGCTCAAAATCAACCCTGATGACAATCTTTACAACAGAGAAATTGGCAGGCTATCTGGAGCAAGTGGGACGCTGAATAAAGGCAGAGGAGGAATCGATGCATTTGAATTGTGGTGCTAGAGAAGCCTAGTGAAAGCCCCAGGGTCGGCTGAAAGGACACACCCATCTGTCGTGGAAGAAGTGCTCCTCAGAGACAGGCAGCATGAGACTTCATCTCCCGTCTCTTCGACACGTTGGCTGGAGAGCCCAGTCCCTGGAGAAGGACGTCAAAGTGGAGGGGCAGGAAAAAGGGAAGCCCCCGAGGCGATGGACTGACACGGGGGCTGCCACCATGGACTCAGGCAGAGCAAGGACCGTGAAGATGGTGCGGGACTGGGCAGCATTTCGTCCTGCTGTGCAGAAGGTCGCTATGGGTCGGAGCTGATTGGATAGCAGCTAACAACAAGCAGTCTGTTCGGACGCAGACGGTCTGCTCTTTCTGCCTTGCAGTAGCTGGCAGGCTTAAAGTGCACGCCCTTCACCTCGAGGCTGAGAACTTAAACACTGTGCCACCAAGACTCCTCTTCATGACCCTCCTTCCAAAAAAACCCAAACCACTGAAAACCTGCTGGAGTCCAGGAAACCCTGTGAGCACCGTGAAGCCCGCAGAGCACAGTTCCACTGTGACGCACGCAGGGACACCAGGAGGCTGACACAGCTCCATTGCAATTTTGTTTAAATAGGTGAAATTCAACAAAATCAGCACATACTCAAACAATACACACACACATACACACACACACACACACTGTCAGTCCATCGTGTTGAGGGTCTCCTTCTCTCTCTCACACATACACTGGGTCAACGCATCTCATCTCCCTCATTCTGCCACAGTGCCTGCACAGTGGACTCAAACAGGGCAACAGGAGTGAGGATGGCCTGGTTTCCTGCTGTTGTGCCTACTGTGACCATGAGTTGGAATTGACTCGACAGGACCTAACAGTAACCATAGATTTCTATATCTAGATCGGTAGCTATTCCTATATCTATTTGGACATATCATATCTTTTATAGACATGTTATATGTTATTATGTATAATACATTGAGATATTATATAAATACCATATCTTTACATAGCAATGACTACATAATATATCATTAAATAGATCCATATATATTTCCACATACATATTTCCACACATGTTCTGGAAGTAAACGGAAACCAAAAAAAACCACAAAAACCAAACTCACTGCCATGGGGTTGATGCTAACTCACAGTAACCCTAGAAGACAGAGTAGAAGTGCCCCGTGACTTTGAGAGACTGTAACTCTTTACGGGACTAGTCTCCAAGTCCAGTCTTTCAACCAAAGAGCCACTGATGGTTTCAAACTGCAGACCTTGCAGTTAGCAGCCCAGCCCGTGTAACCAATGCGACACCAGAGCGCCTATCAGCAGAGAGGGATACAGATAAACATGTATGGAGTTGACCCATACTGGTACCCTGCTCAGTAAATTCTGGCAATTCAAGCCCTCGTAGACCCCGAAGAGCTCATTTGGGGAGGAAGAACCATGCTGGGCCTTTGAGAAATGCAACATGAGTCAGTTCTCTCTGCTGCCTTTGACCAGTCCAAAGCCTGAAGTCATCTCTCTTGGGGGGGACTGTGGAGTCAAAGGCTTGGTAGGACACGGCCACTTATCGGCTCAAGCACATCTAAAGAGAGATGACAAGACGATGCTCACCACACTGAAGACCGGGCCCTCCCCACAAATGGAAATCAGCCAGGCCTGCAAATCAGATCATTAAAACAAAGCCCCCGACCCCCGACCCCACTCCCACCCCTCGCCAACATGTATTTCAGTAAACAGTGTAATTTAGGCCTTTGGAGAGACTGAGAATTGTGTCCAGATGATAATGTCTTCTAACCACAGACCTTAATTTCTTCTGTCATGGAGAATATGATTAGGCTCCATCCCATTTGATTGTGGGGCATGTCAGTTCCCATTAACAGAAGAAAAGACGCTGGGCAAGCCGGTCCATGTTGTTTAACCCCTCGGGGGGCCAGAGCCTTTCCGCACCCAACTCTTGCAAGGATTTACATGCATTAGGTTCAGGTATGAGCAGAGATTACAGGCTCTTCCTTACTCAGTAAAAGCCCTTCCACTCAGTCTCAAGGCAGGCTATGGGTGCCCCTTTGTTCTGTTATTTGAGGGAATTTGTGTTTATTTGTTTGCTTGTTTGTTTGTTTTCCGCACCATGAGCCCCCAACTATTATCAATCCCTCTGTCCTTGCATGAATGGAGCTTGTTGAAAATGATCTCATTCTTTGAGGGCAGAGGGGGGGGAAACTACGGCTCTTTGGGTCACCTGCTTTGTTCGTCCTTCAGTTCCCCGGCGCTAGCAAAGGACAACCCCAGCCCTAAATCGTTCTCAGGAAAGCGCGCACCTGGGCTGGCTGCTTGAGTAGCTTCAGTCCAGCGGCACGGCCACAGTTCAGACAGGGTGCCTGGGTCAGCCGGAAAGCTTAGCAGGCACCGCTGACCCTAGCTGGCCCTGCAAACAGTTTGTGTTGGGGAGCAATCTAGAGATTTCCTAAGATAAGGATGCTATTACAGGGCTGACAAATGTGGAGAGGGACAGAGTGGGCTGCTTTTGTCCAGACTGACCTGGGGTGAGAATGCTGGGATTATTGCTGATTGGGGATAAATGGCAACCGGTGATTTATTTGTTCAAGTGAAACCAACCAAGTTCCTCTCTAACACCATCACCCATCTCTTAAGGCTCTTTCTCTCTCTCCAAGCAAAAAGAAAAAGGTTTAGCAACTTTTGAGAACTCTTCAAATACTTCCATCTCAGTGCCTCCCACTACCCTTAGGATAAAATCTGCAATTGCAACCATTGGGGTTTTTGGGGGCCCCACGATAGGGGGAAGGAATAAAGCATCCTACCTGTCTCTCCGGCTCCTGCCTGGCCCCACTACTCATTGGGTCCCAGTGGCTGCCACTCAGATTTCTGAAGCCCCCAATCATCACTCCTCCTCCAGCTTTTGCTTGTCTGTGGTCAAAACCTGAGGCTCCTCTGGTTAGTAGCTCTACCTTGCTGTTCCTTGTCATCCAGCGACTGTCATCTGCTGAGACCAGGCTAGGTGCCCCTGTAGGGCTCTCATTAAATAGTCCACTTTTCACTCCACCAGCCTTGGCACAATCACAGATATTCAGCCACCGTTCGTGTGGGAGCCCCGTGGACGGCACTAACAATCACAGGGTTGGCTGCTAACAGAAAAGTTGGGTGTTCAAATCCAGCCAGCAGTGCCTCAGCAGGAAGGTCCACTTCGGAAAGATTACCAGCTCTGAAAAAGCCAAGATCTACTCTCCCACACCGCCATGAGCTGGAACTGACTCACCAGCCAGCCGTTGGACCACTGGCTTACAATGCTGCTCCCCAGTTGGCAGGAAGTGTCTGAATGAGTCATTGAGCCCTCGGAGGAATGCTGGGCATTTGACAGGTCAAATGAATGACAAATACCTGAATGGAGGAGGTGTGTAAGAAGTATTGACTGTCTAGGGGAAAACCCAGCAAAGCACCCCAATAGAACATCACCTGCATGTTACATGTGCGTAGACTACGGAGAGAGTTCCTTCCCAACCACGCCTCTCCTGTCAACCCAGCAGAGGCATTTCAGATGATCCTGCCTGGTCTGTGCCCTGCTCAAGGGACAGACCGATCTGTCTTGGAAGAAGTACAGTCAGCGTGCTCCGGAAGATGGCAAGACTTTGTCTCACAGACTTTGGACATGTTGTGGGGAGAGGAGGGTCCCTGGAGAAGGACGTCATGCTTGGTAAAGTGAAGGGGCAGTGAAAGAGAGGACGTTCCTCCAAGAGATGGGTAGACATAGGGGCTGCAAAGATGGGTTTCGGGCATGAACCCACAGTAGCTTCTCCCCAAATAAGTACTGTGTGAAAAGAAGACTATTCAATATGTTGGCTGACTCTTGATTTCCTAAGATGTTTCACCCCAGAACATGTTTCCTAATACATGTAAAGCATTAATCCATTTGTGAAATTTTAATTCACGCCATCTTCCCCTAATATATAGGTCCCCAAATGTATTTGGTCTACCATCCCCTATTCAGAAAAGTTAAAATAACTCAATGCCCCTCTGGCAATTAAAAAACTTTTGTACTATTGCCTATAATCCAATACAAAGTGTAGAAAGCTTTATGATTCGCCCGAGGGGCAGTATTGCTCATTTTGGGAAACAGTGCCCTAAGGGGTCAGTTGTGCCTCTAGTAAAATGTACAACTTTCCATTTCTCCTGTGAAAGCACTTCGACATCATGGCATGTTCCCTTGAATCCTATGTATATGGAAGTTGGACAATGAATCACGAAGACCCAAGAAGAATCGATGCATTTGAATGTGGTGCTGGGGAAGACTAGTGAGAGCACCATGGACTGCTACAAGGACAAATCGATCTATCCTGGAAGAAGGATGGCCAGAGTGCTCCTTGGAGACAAGGATGGTAAGACTTGGCCTTACACACTTTGGGCATATTGTCAGGAGAATCCAGTCCCTGGAGAAGGACTTTATGCTTGGTAAAGTGGAGGGACAGCAAAAATGGTAGCAGGACTTCAAGGAGATGAACTGACACAGTGACTGCAACAATGGGCTCAGGCATAGGAACCATTGTGAGGCTGGTGCAGGACCCTGCAGTGTTTCATGCTGTTGTGCAGAAGGTGGCTATGGGTCAGAATCAACTCCATGACACCTAACAACAATAATAACAACAACGACAAGGTAAGCCCTGTGATTAGTCAGTTGTTAATGTCAAAATCAAAATCCAAACTCACTGCCATTAAGTTGATCACAACTCATAGTGACCATATAGGTCAGGGTAGAACTAAACTCCCCCTTCAAGATTCTGAGGCTGTAAATCTTTACGGGAGCAGAAAGCCTCATCTTTCTCTCCAGGAACAGCAAGTGAATTTTAACCACTGAACTTGCGGTTAGCAATTCAATTCATAGTGCACAACATCTCCAGGACTCCTTTGTTGATGTCAGGCAGTGATCCAATGCTGACTTGTCTTCCTACCAACCCTGACTGACCACTCTAAAGACCAGCAGTTTTAAATACGGCCTCTAGGCGCTCCGCAAGGAGAAGGGAGTCAGAGTGGGTCTAATTCACAACATGCTATGCATTAGTAAAGGCCACATAGCTAGAGATGATGAAGAGACTATTAAACCCCACGAAGATTGGCTTTGCTCACTATTGTAAACACAGATTCATCATAGCATCGGGGGCAGAGTAACCTCTCAATAAATATGTGTTGAATGAATAAATTAAGAAAGCATCTTTGCCTTGTATCTTATCACTTCATAAATATGAACCAGAACCCAAAGAGCATTTCTTGTGTTGCACATGTGAGCTTAGCCAAAAAGGGGCGTTGCTCACAAGTGGTAAAACTGCTGACCACTGACTGGCACAAAGGAAAACGAAAATATAAAGGAACGTCTATGCTCCTCAAAATGCATGATGCGCAAACAGAAAAGGCAGGCTTGAGGGTCAGCAGGCACGATGCCACATGAACAGTAATGGGGTCAATTTAGCAACGTCTTCAGCCTCACTGAGCCTCGGGTAACTCGTTTTTATGCTGAAAACAGTCCTCGGCCAAACTGCAATCTTTCCCATTTGGCATGAGTCTAAATATGATCGTTGAGCGACCACTTGAAAGCTAACAGTGAGAGGGGCAGGGCTATGTCCAGGCTTGACAGAAGATATTTGCACATGTGGAAAATGGATGTGCTCCGCAAACCTGCATTCAATCCACAAACAAAGGATTTTTAAAGGGAGGTCGGGCTACGAATTGATGTTTTTCATTTGTCCATGTCCCTGACAGCTCAAAGATTTAGAACACATTTGAAATTTTAAAAAGCGACTCAATATGTACGTTAACGCTAGCTCTGCATTCCTTGACATAGTCATGGCTATTACATGTGTGCTCCAAATCTTCAGCTTGCCAATTTTTTCCTAACCATTTTATAATTCTTCACCAACAGGTTTGATTCTGTTCTTGTGATTTTGTCTGCAAATGATCCTGTGGCAGAGGAGCCCCTCAATCTTCCCCGGGCAGAGGCTGTTAGATGAACAGAACAAACATTAAAACTCTGGAGTGTCCAGTCTAGACATTTCTGTAGAAAGCCAACCAGCTAACCACCTCTACCAAACGGCCCCAGAAGAAAGCCAGTGAAAACAGCCTGGTCCTGTGTTTCTTCGGCGGGGTGGGGAAGTACATCAGGAACACTGAGATGGCATGTTACACACAAATTGCTGCACCCCTCCCCTCCCCCCCCTCCAGAGTCTATTTGACTCAGGAGGCCCAGGAATCTGCATTTCTAATAGATTCTCAGGTGGCGTGGATGTTGAGGTCTTTGGATGATTCTTTGAGAACCAAGCCCTTATGTTCTCCCTATTGACTCCTTTTATTCTCCCTGACTACCCTGGAAGGGAAATATCACCAGGCCCATTTTATAGGTTAAGATGCTGAAGCTCCAGGAATAAATTCTGTTGTAATTCTGTATTAACGATTCCACAAAACATGCTATCTGTAAGTCAATTAAACTGTGGTCCGTTTTTCATCCCCCCCAAAAAATGTCAGAGTTATTTTGGAAATGTGAAATGATGTCTAAAAAGGCTATTACCTACTACCATCAAAGTGCTTTACAAAAAACCTTCACTGTTATGAGTTGATTCTGACTCATAGTGACCCTTGCAGAGAATACTGAGGCTGTGACTCGTTACAGGAGGAGAAAGCCTCTACTTTTCCCCATAATGGGGCTGGTGGTTTTGAACTGCTGATCTTATGGTGAACTGACCCACACATAACCCACTACACTACCAGAGCTCCTATCCAAGTGCTTGGCAAAGTCAGAAGCAGGTACAACCCAGCAGAACGCTCCTAGATGCTGGACTCATCATGCCATTGGTTAACTCTTGTTACACAAGGCCGCTGTAAAGTTGGAAAAGCAGAGATGTGACTTTGATGACTAAGGTACGCCTGACCTAAGCCAGGTTATTTTACATGCTTCCTATGCCTGTAAAATTGGGGCACATGCTAAGGAAGAATGAAGTTATGGTGCTGACAAACAATATTGAAGATTGAGTTATGATGCTGAAAAACAGTATTGAAAATAACCACGGACTGCCAAAAGAACAGACAAATATGTCCTGGAAGAAGTAGATCCAAAGTGTTTCTTAGATGCAAGATGGTAAGACTTCATCTGACATACTTGTTTGGGGGACATGTTGTCAGGAGAGAGCAGTCCCTGGAGAAGGCCGTCCTGCTTGGTAAAGTAGGGGAGCAGTGAACAAGGAGATATATTGACACAGTGGCTGCATCAACATAAGAACCATTGTGAGATGGCACCAGACCAAGGGGTACATTCTGTGGTACACAGGGTGGCGATGAGGCCGAACCAACTCCGCGACATCCAACCACCACCTGACGACACCCAGGACTGGTGCCTGGCCACTGACGCTCAAGCATAGCCACCACCTGTCCGGTTGTGGTGCTTTGGATGTTGCTATGTTGTTGAATAGATGTCAGCGGAGTGTCTAGACTGTTACAAAGAAACCCTGGTGGCATAAAGAGTTACATGTCAGGCTGCTAACCACAAGGTCAACGGTTCAACGTACTAGTTATGCAGTGTGGGGAAGGTAAGGCTTTTGCTCTCACAAAGATTTACAGCCTTGCCAACCCATAGATCCTATAAGGTCCTATAGGGTCACTATGTGTCAGCTCCTTTGTAGTGAGTTTGTCCTAAAAGTCCGTGAAAGCCAAGCCCAGTGAGCCACTTCTGAAATTCTGTCCTTGGAAACCCTATGGCTCATAATGCGGCAGTCCTCCATCACTCACGGGGGCAGAGCGGGATTGGGTAACATTGGACCTGGGGCCACCACCACCATCACCAATAGAATTCCAGGACTCTTTCTTAGCACCTGCTCACGATTCTGTCACACTGTGATTTGCATGGGACATGCACAGCCACTGTCTTGGCAAACAAAGCACCCCGTTATCCAAGCACTACCAGCCACAGGACTGTTTTTGTTTTAGGCCCAAATTTTTCAAGGGAAATCCCTTGATGTTTTCCAAGGGTGGGTGTTGGAAGGGAAAGGGGGACACGGCTTCTTAGCAGACTTGTCACTTGGCTTGAAGAGGCTGACAAACCGACTGGCCAACGTGCCCTGTGACATGAGCGATACTCAGATAACATGTCAGGGACGAATGGTGAGCAGTGCATCCTTTTCGTGTAAGGTTTTCGGATTTGGCTTCCAGAAAATTCAAGGTATTTTGAATTCTATATTTAGAGACGTGGGGCTCTTTGGTATGCTGCAAATCACACTGAAGCAGGACTAATTGTAAGCACTTGTACTTAAAAATTAGTTTCAAGAATAAGAACCTTCCGAGGTTTCCATATTGTATTCCACTGGAGTATCATTAAGGGAAGCAATTACTTATCAGGATATACTCAAAACAACTTTATTGCATTCGGAGGAAATAATGGGAGTTGTCTGTCTAAATTACTAGGCAGGGGCCCTGGAAATCACTTAGCATAATTCTTGGCATAAGGTAGGCAGTCAATAAATGGGAACGGGATTCAGACACAGAAGCACCCAGCTTGTGTGAGGAGTCCCGAAGCTCATGTCTGCCCCAGGAGCACCTGGAATTAAAGGCTTAAGGAACTCCTTCCAAAAGAAAACCCTACAGAGCCCAATTTGACTCCAACGCACCGGTAGTCGGGTGACATCAAGTTGATCCTGACCCACAGCAACCCCCTGTACAACAGAGCGAAACACAGCCCAGTCCTGCATCGTACTCACAATTGTCTGTGTGTCTGTGTGTCTGTGTGTCTGAGCCCATCGTGGCAGCCACCGTGTCCATACATCTCCTCGCACATTGTCCATGTCCCTCCACTTCACCAAGCATGATGTCTTTTTCCAGGTCTCTCCTGGGAACACGTCCAACATATGTGAAGACGAATCTCGCTGTCTTCACCTCTACAGATCTTTCTGACTGGACTTCTTCCATCCAGCTTCCTCCGAAGTCAGATCAACTCCATGGCCATTCAGTGAGTATGTGTTAGGTGTTTGTCCTGAGTGCATGTCAGGGAGTCTTCAAAAATGCCCCTGATTTAGGTGTGACGGTCTTCATTTACAGAGGAAGAAACTGAGATTCATCAAATGTAAGTAATGTTGTTGTTGTTGTTGTTACAGGGCGATGGGTAATTAGGAAAGGGGCAGCGTTAAGATGCCAGGCCATAGGTGCTGGCTGCCGAAACAAATGTGCTTCCCACGATGCTGTTGTTTTGCTCCTAGTTGATGTCCTCCTTGCCTTCCCGCCTCTGGAATGGCCCTCCCACGGATAGTGGAAAGCTCTGTAAACACCCATGGCTGACCAATGGAAGAAGGTGTGCCCATTGGAGATGAGTTTGTCAAGGGGAAAAGCAATCCCTCAAAGCCACCCCCGAACGGTTCCAGGATAAAATATGGACTGCATTCCTGAAGGCTATCCCTCAGTCCTCAGCAGTCAGCAGTAGGCTCTACTCTAGAGGAGCCGGGCTGGCAGAAAACAAAGCGTTTGTATGTAGACGAGAGTCACCCGACCGTCCATCACCCAGAGCCGAGGCTCCCAGCACGATGCCAGCCAGCTGCTCCAGGTGTCAGAGATGCATGGAAGGAGAAATTGGTCTTGCTTCCCATTTGAATTACAAATGCTTTCTGGAGGCAGAAGTCAGGAGGATGTGCCCATTTATTTATTGCCTAATGCTAAATTGCTAAATACAAAGAGAGAGAAAACCAAAGTGAAGCACCTCCTGATTTATTATTCCAACTATAATGGCGGTCGAGAGCAATCAAGGGGCTAATGGGGGGTTTTCTTGACATTCCCCTCCAACACCAATTGCCTGTCTCTTCTCCTTTCTTCCTGTTTTCTCCTGTCTTCCCTATACCTCCGTCCCTCTTTCCTCCGAACTATTGCAAACCCATGCAAGAAAGAGAGAACGCTAGTCAACATTTGTCCCCAACTGGAAACTTTACCACCTGATGGACAGGTTTCAGCAAAGCTTCCATGTCAAGACAGAGTAGGAAGAAAAACCTACTTCCAAAAAATGAGTCAATCAAAGCTGAAGGGAGCCCTGCAGAGTATTGCTCTGTCGTGCTGGGAGAAGTTCCTTCTAGGTGGTAAGGCACCTGGAACAGACAGCAGCCACAACAGTGGGCGCAGCCAACGCAGCCATCATGAATGCCGTGCAAGACGGGGTGATGTGGTGTTGTGCATGGGGTCTCCGTAAGTTGGAGCCAACTCAACGGGCAACAAACAACACGCACACACGTGTGGCTACTTTTGCATGTACTGCGTTTCCATCTTTTATCATATATCATAAATGTGTGCCCCTAGTTAATTTCTTGTTGATACACACTGCTCATTATCATCATCCCCATCCACATGATTTTCATGGACATCTCAGATCACTCATGTCTGACTATACCAAAAATAGATTCCAATTGGGGTTGAATTTTTTTTGTATTTGTTTTTTTCTCCCCCCCACCCCCAAACCCCAATTTTTGCTATGATACTGTAAATAACACTATCCGGAACAAAGTTCTTTCTGGAATTGTCCATTACTTTCTTAGGGAATCATTCCAAAAGTCAATCTGCCAGATCAAAGTTATAAACACTTCAAAGGTTCTTTATATTGTTAAATCACTTTCCAAAAAGATTGTGGTGTTTATTCTCTCTAGACATAGATATATAGAGATAGAGATATTTTACTAGGTAAGGAATCTTTTTCTAAATTTTCTGAAGAATTTTCATAAAGCAAATAAAATTTTTTATACAAATCATCATTTTACCCTTCACCGATCATTTGCGAAAAGGGCAAGAACAATTGAAGTCAATCTCGATTCTGATTCCCAATTGCCCCCTCCAGAGGCTCAACAGCCTCTGAGTTTTATTGCTGTTTTTACAGAAAGCGTCCAATGAAGCCACTCATCTGCTCACGTTCATTCATTAAACAACTGTTAAGTGTCTACTGTGCTGGATGCTACAGATAAAAGGGGCAAGAGAGAACCATCCCTAACTTCAGAAAACAATGACTTTCTTTGGGCTGTTATTTCTAGCTGCCCCCAAGTAACCCCCAAATCATGTGACCCTAGACACAGGGACCATGCACTGTTCCCACGACAGGTGGCAGATGAGATGGGCCATTGTGATCCAAAGGTTTTCAGTGGCTAATTTTTCAGAAGTCGAATGCCCATCCTTTCTTCTCAGTTCATCTTAATCTGGAAGCTCCACTGAAACTTGTTCAACATCCTCTTAACTTGCAAGCTGCCACTGATAGAGGGCTAATGGCTGAGCATGAAATGCACTGGCTGAACTTATACCTGGATCACACACACACAAGCTAAGCCCATTGCCCTTGAGTCTATTACAATTCATAGCTCCTACAGAACTAAGCAGAACGTCTTCATAGTGCTATCAATCTTGACAGAAGCAGACCACTGCATCTCTCTGAAGTATAGGAGTGCCAGCCTTCCCATTAGCAGCTGATTGCTAAACCACTGTGCTACCCTGGCTCTTGAGTCTCCTTCTTCAGATGTGAGAATTCTACCACAGAACCACCACTGCCCCCCTTGTTGGGCAGTTTTATTGTAAAGTGGCATCAGTTGGTTCCCATTCATAGTGGCCATGGCACTCCAGAATGGTTGTTATGTCTGAGCACACTGTTGCAGCCACCATGTCAACCCATGGAAAGAAAACAATGATCTTCCCCTTGGTCTCTGGCTGCTTAACTAAGCCTGGTGTCTCCATCCTGTGACTAGTCCCTTCTTGCAACCTCTCCGAAGCTCATAAGATGAGTCTCACACCCTCGATTCCAAGGTTCAGTCTGCCTGTACTTCTTCCAAAACAGACTTGTTCTTTCTTCTGGTGCATTCAGTCCGTATCCCTCACCAACACTGTAAGTCAAAGGCACCTATTGTTCTTGAGTCTTCCTTATTCATTGTCCAGCAGATGAGGCCACTGAAAATACCATGACTTGGGTCAGGCACGCCTTAGTTCTCCAAGCAACATCTTGCTTTTAAACACTTTGAAGGGGTCTTGTCAGCAGCTTTTCCTGGTGCAGTGTCTTGTCTGATTTCTTGATCGATGCTTCCATGAGCGTTGATTGTGGATCCAAGTGAAATCAAATCCTTGACAACATCGAGCGTGTCTCCATTTATCGTGATGCTGCCTCTTGGCCTGCTGGAACAGGTTTGTTTTGTTTTCTGTATGTCGAGGTGTCATCCGTACTTCTGGAGGCTGCAGTCTTAGATCTTCATCCATGAGTGATCCAGGTCCTCTTTGCGTTGAGCAAGCAAGGTGGAGGCCTCTGCCTCCCAGGTTGTGAGTGAGTCTTCCTCCAACGCTGAGGCCAAGTTCTTCGCATAAAAGCCAGCTTCTGAGGATTTCCTCAGCACACAGAGTGAATAAGTATGGCCAAAGCATGTAGCTCTGACACTCCCTTTTCTGCCTTTACACCCAAAAGTGTTCCCTTGTTCTGTCTCAATGTTCCGCATGAGCACAAGTAAGTATTCCAGAATCCCCATTCTTTACGATGTTATCTATTTGTTATGATCTACTGTGTGTTATGACTTTGCACAGCCAATAAAACACATGTAAACATCTTTCGGATAGCCTCTGCTTTTAGCCAAGATCCATCTGAGAGCAGCAATTCCATGTCCTCTTCTGAATCCGATTGGAATTTCTGGCAGGTCCCTGTCAGTGTACCGCTGCACTGGTCTTTGAATTCTCATAGCAAACATTCACTGTGTTCTATAATTTCCACGTTCTGTGCAACCACCTTTCTTTAAAATGGGCACGAATATGGATTTCCCCTCGCTGGTTAGCCAGATCGCTCTCTTCCAAACTTACTGGCTTGGACTTCCTGTGTTTGCTCCGTTTGTTGAAAGCTCCCGGAGCCTTTTTGTTTTTTGTTTTTTTTTGGTGCCTTCAGGCTGGGCTGGGCTTCTTTCTTAAGGACGATTGTTGTTTAATTCATACTAACTCCTGTAATGGACAGTTGTCAATCAGTTCTTCTTGTTACCATGACTCTGAGTAGTGCTGCCATCTTCATTTGATGCTTCGTGCACCATTCAATGCTTTGCCCATAAAAACAACAACCAAACATTGCTGGGAGGCCATTCCCCATCATGGTGAGCCTGTAGAGCAAAGTAGAACTGGTCCATAGGAGTCCTAAGGCTGTAAGCTTTACAGATGCAGGGTGCCACGATTCTCTCCCATGCAGCAACTGGTGGATTTGAACCTCAGACCTTTGGGTTAACAACAGATGAAACCTTAACTACTGTGCTCCAGGCATCCTCTTAGAATCCTTTGATTTTGCGATTTGTTGGGTCAGTATTTTCAACTTGAGAGATGTTAAGCATGTTCTTTTCTTGGGGTTTTCTAACTCCAGGTCTTTTCACATTTCATTCTAAATGTTTGTTTTGTTTTCTTGGATCATTCTTTGAAATTTTCTGTTCACCTCTGTCTGTCTGTTGGGCAGACAGGTGTATAAATAAGCTAAATAAACTAGAGCCCACGATACAAGAACTCCATAGAGGGAGTGCCACAGGTTTCTAAGTGGTCTTGGCAAGACAGCCAAAATAAGGTGAGCACGAGAGAGGAGTCAATCAGATCACACTAAGGGGCACGTGACCATTTCTCCGATGATAAAACAGGCGCACATCTTTTCTAAGCACTTACTCTGTGTGAGAAAGCATTGCCTTGTTCATCTGCACAACACCTCCGACAAGGAAATGGCACTGCCCTTTCGTAAATGAGAAAACTGAGATCTAGAGAATGAAACCACTTCTCCAAAACCACCGGGTTGAGCAAGGGTGAAGTCAAACGTAAACCCAGCTCTACCTTCCAACATCACAACCCCAACACAAAGGCTCCAGCCAACCAAATAAAGTGTCTGGGGGCCTTGAACTCCTACTCCCTGCTCCCATCGGTGATGTCAGAAGGAGTTATCTTCCCCCTCCAACCTGCCTCCTCCAAGACCCCACTGTCCTGCCTGAGGTGATTCTAGTCTTTCCTCTCACCAATCAGTGTAGACACTCCTTTCTTCGGGATCCTGTTGCACTTGGCATGCCTCGCCTTGCTATTCATAAATAATATTTGATTTAACTTCCAGAAAGTGGAATTATCTAAGGGTCCACAGGACTCCTGGGCCCCAACACTAGGATGGGGACTGTTGATTTGGAAGCACTTAGCCCTGGAGGGGTAGCGCAGTATGTCTTGGGCTGCTAGTCATAAGATCGGCAGTTCAAACACCCCAGGCTTTTCCCGGGAGAAAGATGAGGCTTTCTAGAGATTTACAACTTTGGAAATCCACAAGGGCTGTTCAACCCTGTCTTATATGGTCGCTGTAACTTGGAATTCACTCAAAGACAGTGAGTTTGGCTTTGGGTTTTGAAATTCTCCTGGGGTATGCTCCCACTAGCTGCTGGCCCACACCACTGGTATTTAGAGCTTCTATTAGAATACAGAAGCAAGAGTTTGGTTCAAATTGAAAAAGCAGACACTTGTGGCCTCTTCTAATAAAGAAGAAAGAGACCAAAGTGCTTTAATAATGTTTTTTAATCATTTCCTGGGAGCACACCATGAGCATATATTTGCCAGAAAATGACCAAGAACCCGGCATCAATTCTGTGCACAAACCACTCCAAAACCGAAGGATCTTCATCTCACATTGCTCATTAATTCCAGGCTGATGACTCTCAATACTATGGGCCCTGGTGCTCTCTCTGACTTGCATTTCCTGGAAGCACCAGACGGGTGACAATTTCTCTGGGGTGGCCAGGAAGGCTTTCAAGTACGGGGTGTGGTGCTGTCCGTGGCCGTCAACCTTCTGTGTCCTGGAAGGAAATACTGCCCGGTCGTGTGCCATCTTCCTATCTTCAGTGTGTTGGAGCTCATCACTGGGGCTACTGCATCGGCCCGTCTCATTGGGAGTGCCCTCATTATCACTGGCCCTCTACTTTCCCAAATATAATGCACTTTCTCAGCCACTGCCCTTTCCTGACGGCCGGTCCCAAGGAGGCAAGGCAAAGTTTCATCACCTTCGCTCCTAAGAAACATGATGGTTGCCTGGTCTTTCTCCCAAGGCACCTTTATGTAGCATCAAACCTCCAAGTTTTCACTTAGCATATTAACTGTTTCCACCACCCAGAAACTCCACACAGAGTACCAGAACCACTGCCATTGTATCCATGATTCCAACTCATGGCTGCCGGATAGGGCGGAGTAGAGCTGCTCCTGGGGGTTTCCCCGAGGCTGTGAATCTTTATGGGAGCAGAAAGCCTGATCTTATCTCCCACAGAGTAGCTTGTGGGTTCAAACTGATGACCTTATGGTTGGCAGCCCAACACACAACCTACTACGCCACCAAGGCTCTCTCCAGATAGAGTACACGTACACAGTAATATAGACGTATGCATGACCTCAGCTTTTTAAATGTCGTCGTCATGATAGCCTTTAGGGGCAGTAGGTTGTCCCTAATGGAACCATTTCAAACTACAGAGAGAAATCACTTTTCTTCAAAGATTATACAAATATTCATCTCCTCTTGCTTTTCCTTCCCAGCTATAAATAAAAAAGATTCGATGAGATAAATAAAGAAGGCAAAGAAAAGAGAGAGGAGGCACCATTTCTCCTGTTATTTAAACTGCTGCCTACAAAGTCTGACCCGAGATCTTGCTTCCAGATTTGTAATGACTTAGGTTTTCGATGTCCTTTTTGTGGTTAAATTAATAATAACAGCACTAAAAATCTTAAGAACTGTATAGTACTATATTTAATTATCTTCTCCCATAATTACACTGATTAAACACAGCATAAAAGACCATAAAGATAGATAAAACATTATGGCTACCAAACTTTTTTTTTAATGTCCATAAAATGACTATTAAGCCCTAGGTGACTAAATTAATATCACCCATACAATTTTATGGGGTTTCCATTCACATCCAGCAGTATCATTCGCTGTGGTGGCAGATTTTTTTTCTCACCCATAGCAGTATTGAGACTTGAGCTAACACTTTTTGAAAGATGGCAACACAGCCAGACTGGCTTAAGTCGATCTTACCAAACCAGAGTGATTTCTGTTTGAACACTGCTTCAAGTCAAGATTGATCGTCCACAGTTAAACCCCAAGCACTTTCCCCCTCTGCTAGTCACCAGGTTTTCAGTGGCTAATTCCTCCAAAGTGGCCAGCCTATTCCTCCTGCATAGTCTCTTCTGAGTCTGGATACTGAAACCTGTTCACCGTGGGTGACCCTGCTGGCATTTGAAATACCAGTGACGTAGCTTCCAGCATCACAGCCACATGCAAGCCACCAAAGTCCAACAAACAGGCAAGTGGTGCGAGAGGAGAAAGGATCTAAGTCATCCGGATTTCATCTTGCTTAGATCCCAAAACTGTGGACATATAATCAGACCCAATGAAACATTTCATGGGAAAACCTGCTGCACAGAAGATTCATAACGTGTGGAAGAACAAGAATGCCACTTTGAAGACGAAAAGGAGTGTAACCCGAGCACGGTATTTTTCAATGGGCTCATCTGCAGGTAACAGTTGAACACTGACTAAGAAGATCCTAGGAAGAATCGGCGTGTTTGAGTCAGGGCGCTGGTGAAGTATATTGAATGTACCATGGATTGCCAAAAGAGCAAACACATCCTTCTTGGAATAAGCACTGCCAGAATGTTCCTTGGGAGCAAAGATCATGAGACTTTATCTCACATACTTTAGACTCGTTATCAGAAGAGACCAGACCCTGGAGAAGGCCATCATGCTTAATAAAGCAGGGAGACGAAAAGAAAGCAAGCTCATGGTCATTAAGTCAATGCCGACTCATGCTGACCCTACAGGACAGGATAGAACTGCCCCTGTGAGTTTCCATGACAGTAGTAGAAAGTGCTGTCTTCCATCCCCTCCCACCCCCCACCACACACACACAGGGTGGTTTTGTACTGCTGACCTTGAAGTTCATGGCCATCATGTAACCACTACACCACCAAGGCTCCTCTGGTAAGTAGGACAGTGAAAAAGAGGAAGTCACTCAACGAAATGGAGACACAGTGGCTGCTACAAGAGGCCCCAACATGACCACAATTGTCAGGCGGGCACGGGGCGGGCAGTGTTCCTTCTGGAGTACATAGATACATACAGTTAGAACAGGCTTCACCAAGCAACTCCCCACCCCCACCCCCGCGGCTCCCACACCAGTGGGCAAGCAAACGGATAACATTTGTTGTCTGTTACCCAGACAATTTCTTCTAGAAATTATCTCCAGGGATTTGGGTTGATACCACAGCACAGGCAATCGAGGCAGCGGATTGACATCTCCCGGCTGAAGAAGGAGCCTCTGAGCGCCCCCAAGGACTTTCAACCTGAGTGACCCGCACATTATCAAGATTAGCAAACACTAACAAATTCCCGAGAAAATTCACTCTGAAAGCTAATCCTGTGAGGGAGGAAAAAGAAACTATTTGAAAGCTTTTCAAACCTGAAGGATAGCTCCCTGGGATCATAATTTAGCAATTTAAAAAAATTATATATACACATGTATATAAAATCAGTAAGGAAATCTAAGAGAAAAGTAGCAGAACCAAAATAAACCTACCAATCTAGATGCATCAGAATCACTAAAAAATCTGCATATCATTTGCACCAGTGCTTATAAAATGGAAATGTCTTCTAATGTGATGTGTAGGTTCCTTTAGTCTATCAACAAGTATATTTGAAGAACCCAAGGGGTCGTGGTGGCATAACAGGCTGTGCATTGGGATGTTAATCTCAAGGTCACTCGTTCAAAACTACAAGGTGCTCCACTGAAGGAAAATGAGGCTCTGTATGCCATAAAGATTTAAAGCCTAGGGAACTCATTAGGGCAGTTTTACTCTGTCTTCTAGAATTGCTATGCATCAGCATCAACTCGATAGCAGTCAGTGAGTGAGTGCGTCAAACAGTGAGTCTTTGGGTATTATACACAGCTAGATGACTGGCTTGCTAACTTAAAGGTGGCGGTTGTAATTGACTCAGAGGTATCTTGGAAGAAAGGTCTGGCCATCTACTTTGGATGGATAACAGCTTTCTGGAGAAATCGGTACAATAAGGTGCTACTCTGAAATGCATGGGGTCGCCTGATTGGTGAGCTGGCCTGGTCTTAGAAGTGGTATATAGAACAGACAACAACATCAACACAGCCTGTGACCTCACCATCATGGTCTCGTGAATGAGACAGCGCAAACAAAGATACAAATAAACCATGAAAAAAAAGAGGACGGTGTTTTGAAATAAAACTTAAGGATGCTTTGGGAAAAGATAAGAGCAAAATTTAATTTAGATCAGGGTTGGGATAGAAGATAAACAAGGCTTATCTGAAGAAGCGAAATTTAAGACATTAAGATGCCGGGAAGTGAGTGTGGGGAAAGGCATGCAAGTGAGAAGGCTCTGGGCAGAGCAGGCCGGAGAGGGGAGTCCCTGCGGGTAGACAGAGCTGGGCCAGTTTGGGACCCAAACCATCTGGTTTGTTCATCACAGTGCTTGGAACGTTGTCATCTCCAGAGGAGGTGCTTGCTCCCTCACCGCCATTGAGGGATTCTGACTCAGTGGCCCTGGAGGACATGGTTGAACTGCCCCTGCGGGTTTCTGAGGCTCGAGGTTTCTACGTGGGTAACCCACACCACCACCAGGGTCCCTAGAGGAAGCGCTCAATCAATGTCTACTCAGTGGCGGTTGAGAAAGTAGATGGGGCCGGTGTCGATGGAGTTTAGGGAACAGTGAGGGGAGCAGGTCAAGGTGAGGTTCTTCAAGGAGGCAGGAGCAGTACCTAGAGAGCCACGCCACCATCTCAGAGACCAACATCACACTCCACCAACTCTCCACCAGCGCGTTTCTGCTTAGTGAGTGCATCCACGGGCTCCCCACACCTCTTCATATTGTAGGCCTCAAAGGCAGAGACCACGTTGACTCCTATGTCGGCTGTTGCGCCTTTCATAGGACCTCGAGATAGAATGCTGTCCTAAGTCCTGAGTCTGTGCTAGGTATGCACTGTGCATTGCAAGTCGGTGTTAAGAAAACGAAAATCTTTACCATGGGAGGGACAGACAACATTGTGACAAATGGAGAAGAGATTGAAGTTGTTGAGGATTTCATCTTTCTTGGATCCACGATCAACGTTCATGGAAGCAGCCATCGAGATCAAAGGACACAGTGGTTCGGGCAAAATTGCTGCACAAGACGTTTGCCGGGTGTTGAAGAGTAAGGGTTGTCACGCTGAGGACTACAGTGAGCCTGGACCGAGCGATGGTCTTTCCAATCAGCTCGTCCACGTGTGAAAGCTGACCAAACAAGGAAGCCCTGTGAAGAAGTGATGCATCGGGACGAGGAGGGGGAAGAATTGTGATAGCACTGTGCACTGCTAGAAGAACAAACAAATCTGTCTTGGAAGAACAGCCAGAATGCTCCTTAGGGGCAAGACTGGTGAGACGTCACCTCACATACTCCAGCTATGTGGTCGGGAGGGCAGTGAGAAATAGGAAGCCCCTTGACGAGATGGATTGACACAGCGGCAGCAGCGATGGGCTCCAAACTACCATGGATTGTGGGGAGGGAGCGGGACTGGGGTGGGGGGTGGGGGGTTCCTTCTGTTGTGCGTGGAATAGCTGAGTCAAACTGACTCCAGGGGACCTCACAACCACCACGAGCTGTGCCTGGCAGTGTCCCTAGCACGTCACCTGCCATGGCTCAGGCAGGCTTCAGTACACTTCTGTGAACTGTATGCACTCGGTCCTCAGGAATGGCCCATCCCATGCTTCCTGAGCAGCTCACCGCCACAGTGGACTGTGCTTGTCACCCTCAACTCAACAGTTGAGACACTTGGCAGTCATCTGTAGACATGCGCAGAATGGAGAAAGAATCTTGGAACACTTGAGCCATCCGAAGCCGGGGTTCCCAGCTGAAGGGAAGGCACCGTGACACACGCTGCCTTCCTTCTCTGGATTTCCAACTGAAAGAGCGCCTGCCTGCGTCCAGAAGGGCTAGTGCCATGCTGACCGCTTCATGGTGCTTTCTTTCCATGGGGGACTCTGCTGCTTCAAACGGATGCCAAGCCAAGTGCCAAGCCCCAGTGCTAATGAAGCAACCATCTATATGTCAAAGGAGAGGTCTTTAAATAGTAACACACATAAAACAAAGCTGTGGGCTGATCCATTCATGAACATGCCATGCCCGGGAGCTCCCAGGAACCAGCGCTAACCTTGTATTTCTCCGAGAAGCACCAGGGCAGTGTTTTCGAATTCAGTGTTCACGGCGAATTTACAAAGCATGACTGCCATTGATAATGAGAACTGTATTTTGTGGCTCTATAACTTTTCTTTTTCTTCTTCTTCTTTTTTTTTCCCCTAATGACGTACTGGAAAAGGGAGAGAGAGAGAGTCACAGACGTCGGCCAGTGTTATTTTGCTGACAATGACCGAATCTTTGACCCGTAGAACCTGTTTTCTTCATCACGGTATGTGGCTTCCCTCAACTAAATCATACAAATACGAACTCCGCTGATCACTCTTTCCATCAAGGCTACTAGAAGGTGCATGAGGAAGTCTTTCGTTCAGTGCACCCGCAAGAATGTAATTCGTTCTGTAAAATGTATTTCCTTCATGAGGGGATGGGAAAAGCCCGGGCTGTGTAAGCAGGTTACAAGTTGAGCTGCTAACTGCAAGGTCAGTAGTTTGAAGCCACCAGGCAACCCAGCAAAGAAAGATGAGATTGTTTACTTCTGTAAAGCATTGCAGTCTTGGAATCCCACGGGAGACCCACTCTGCCCTGTAGGATCACTGTGAGGGGTAACTGACTTGAGGAGTGAGGGTATGGTGAAATCAAAGATCGAAATACTTTGTTCCTTAAAGCAAGGAGCCCTGGTGACATGGTGTGCTCAACGTTGGGCTGCTAACCGGAAAGGTCAGTGGTTCAAATCCATCTCCTCCGCAGCACTGCCTGGGCAGAAATTGTGAGGGTCTTCGTCAATAAAGACCACAGCCTTGGAAACGCTATGCGGCCCTTCAAGTCTGCCTTGGAGGATTGCCAGGAGTGGCAATTGGCTTGATGGCAACAGGGTTGGTTTCTTTAAAGTAAATGATGACGAGATTTAAAACAAAATGACTTTCTTTTCATTAAACTACACTTTGAGTGAAAGGAAGCCCTGGTGGTGTAGTGGTTACACATTGGGCTGCTAACTCCAAGGTCAGCAGTTCGAAACTGCCAGGCACTCTGTGGGAGAAAGTTGAGGCTTTCTACTCCTGTAAAGAGCTAGCGTCTTGGACACCCTCAGGGGCAGCTCCAGCTGTCCTCCAGGCTTGCTATGAGTCAGCATTGACTCGATGGCAGGGAGTTTGCTATTTGGGGTGGATGGAAAAGGTTACTGACTCGGACGTTGAGTCTTTGACTTCATTGAGTTCCACTCTGAACACCCAACCCAGTTTAGTCTGTTGGGGTGCTTGGGTTGGCTAGCTGCTTGGGTGAGCCCCTGGAGGTGATGCTATGACTGATCTCTGACATGTCTTCCCCCAAAACAACATTCCCTGCCGTCTTCGTGCAGGAAGCCGGGCCTGAAACGGGTCAGAGTAGACATCGGGCCCACTGTGGCATCCTCCTGTTCTGCTGTTCTCAGTGAGTGTCTATCTCAACTCCGAAGGTCAGCCCATTTGGGGGAATTATTTGGGGGTGAGGGGAGAACCAGATTAGAAAGTTTCAAAATAGCCAGAAGTACATGAAAAGCAGCACCCAGCTTCTCTGCTCCTGATTCATACCCAACCATTACTCATCACTAAATTGCCCTATGCCCACACCTCCCCAAGGTCACCTCCAATGAGGTGCCGATGAATCCAGGAAGAAGAGCCCCAAACCTAAGGCATAGCTGACATTTTTACGTGAACGTGGGGGGCAGAGGGTACAAGGCTGGGGGGGCGGGGGACTTTTGGGAAATGCTGTCATTGGTATGGTTTGAACAGACAAAACTGTCCAGTGGTTCATCATATAAATAGCACCCGAAGAGGGAAAGAAAGGGCGCTAATGCAGGAAATAACTGTTGATAGGAAAGAGCATTCTTAATAGAAAAAGTTTACAGTAACAAAAAATTTAGTTGAGCCTCCAAAATAAAAAAGGAAAGGAGGAGGAACGACGGACACACGGGGAGGAAGTAGGATCCATGATGGTACATTGTGGCGATTGCCATCAATGACACAAAACAAAATGGGTATGGAGAGCTGAACGGAAAATACATTTGCTCAAGGAAGAAGGAGGACAGGAGGAGGGGGAGGAGGAATGGGGGGAGAGAAGGAGGAGGAAGAAGAAGGGAAGGAGGAGGAGGGGGAGAAGGTGAGAAGAAGAAACCTGTTGGCAAGGAAAAAGCTAAGTGGAGTCAGATAAGAGCAGACCTGGAAAGTCAGATACAGATATTCAGACTCATGGGAACATGGTTAGGAAACTACTCAAAATTTCTGGGCAGAAGAGTGATAGGCTGGCAGCAACACGTAAAGGAGAGGATTCTTGCCCGGGAGCCCACATGGCACAATGGTTGGGTGCTCTGCTACTTACAGAAAGGCTGGTGGTTCCAACCCCCCAGGCTCTCCACTGGCGAGAAGACCTGGTGGTCAACTTCCAGACAGAGGCACCTCCTGGGCAACCCTACAGGGCCATGCTAGTCTACCCTGAAAGTACCCGAGGCTTGGGCAGACTCCTGGGCATCCAGCAGCAGCATCAAGATGTCTCGCTTGAAGAGGCGAGATTTGATGAAAAGCCCATACAATGCATCAGTATAGGATTCAATCTATACTGATAAGTAAAGAGTTTACAGAGGGGAAAAGAGAAGAAAAAAATCTTTTCAGGCATACCCCAAATCCTTCCCGAGCCCCCAC